>NW_026647804.1:0-24940 GCF_950295315.1 Erinaceus europaeus
GGAGGAGAAGGAGGGAGAGGAGGGAGGAGGGAGGAAGAGGGAGGAGAAGGAGGGAGAGGAGTGAGGAAGGAGTGAGGAGGGAGGAGAAGGGAGGAGAAGGAGGGAGAGGAGTGAGGAGGGAGGAGAAGGGAGGAGAAGGAGGGAGAGGAGGGAGGAGGGAGGAAGAGGGAGGAGAAGGAGGGAGAGGAGTGAGGAAGGAGTGAGGAGGAGGAGGAGGAGGAGAAGGAGGGAGAGGAGTGAGGAGGGAGGAGAAGGGAGGAGAAGGAGGGAGAGGAGTGAGGAGGGAGGAGAAGGAGGATTAGGAGGGAGAGGAGTGAGGAGGGAGGAGGAGGAGGAGAAGGAGGGAGAGGAGTGAGGAGGGAGGAGAAGGGAGGAGAAGGAGGGAGAGGAGTGAGGAGGGAGGAGAAGGAGGAGAAGGAGGGAGAGGAGTGAGGAGGGAGGAGAAGGGAGGAGAAGGAGGGAGAGGAGTGAGGAGGGAGGAGAAGGGAGGAGAAGGAGGGAGGAGAAGGAGGGAGAGGAGTGAGGAAGGAGTGAGGAGGGAGGAGAAGGAGGGAGAGGAGTAAGGAAGGAGTGAGGAGGGAGGAGAAGGAGGGAGAGGAGTGAGGAGGGAGGAGAAGGGGAGAAAGAAGAGTGGGGGAGGAGGGGGGAGACAGAGAAAGAGGAGAAAAAAGAAAGAAAAAGAATCTAGGGAGTCAGGAGGTGGCGCAGCGGGTTAAGCGCAGGTGGCACCAAGCGCAAGGACCGGCGTAAGGATCCCGGTTCGAGCCCCCAGCTCCCCACCTGCAGGGGAGTCGCTTCACAGGCGGTGAAGCAGGTCTGCAGGTGTCTGTCTTTCTCTCCCCCTCTCTGTCTTCCCCTCCTCTCTCCATTTCTCTCTGTCCTATCCAGCAACGACAACATCACAGCAATAATAACTACAACAATAATAAAAACAAGGGCAACAAAAAGCAAATAAATAAATAAATAAATATTTTTTTAAAAGAATTTAGCAGGAGCTCTGCTGGAAAACCAAAGACAGAGCTGCTTCCTCTGGGGAGACAATGGACAAGCACAACGCTTCAAGAGAGGAGCCAGCTTGCTTCTCCCCCAACCCACTGGGCACCCATGCCAGGCCCTGTCCCCACCCATCTTCTGCCCCTGTCGGTTCTGTCAGCAGCCTGTGTGGGAGACACTAGTATTTACCCCACCCGGCAGCCCGAGACCACCGGGGAGCAGCAGGGAGACCCAGAGAGCTGGCCCAGCCTGGCTCCGTCCTCAGGACAGTGGGGAGGCCCGGAAACTCATTCTGGATCACCACAGTCAGCGGCCCCGGTGGCCTTGGCCCCGCACAGCCACTCGCTGGAAGGAGAGAGGGCCTCAGGGGACGCCGCAGCAGCTGGCCACGTCACAGCTGGGCCCACGAGGATGATGGTAACAGAGGCCGGCCGGGACATGAGCAGCTGCAGAGCACGAGACTTGTGAGGGATGTTCCGAGTTCAAGCCCCAGCAGCGCCCACGTCAGTGACGCCCTGATGTTCTCCCTCCCCCTCCCCTGCCCTCCCCCTCGTCTCCCTCTCTCCATCTCTTAAATAAACAGCGGCCTTTTTAAAGTGTCTTGACAAAGGCCATCGAGAGCCAGAGGCTGTGTGGACATCTTTGGCTGCTGGACACCTCTGAAGGCCACTCCATTTTGTCTCCTCCTGCAGGGGGGAGGGCCCCAGAGGGGCCAGGTTTCCCTGCTCTGAGCCCTGTGCCCCCACCCCACCCTCAACCATGGCAGCAAGGTCCTTCCGGAGGCTTCTCTCTGCTGCTCCACTCAGCTTTTGTGCTCAGAGCTCTTTCCGCTTGCCAGCCAAGGCTGAGGGCCCCGGCAGGCTCCCCAGCCTTGTGCTCTGGCCAGCTGGCTGCCTCCCAGTACCCGGCGGGGGGGGGGGGGGGTGGTGGTGGCGGGGGTAGAAGTCATCATGAAATGAGGCAGCAGCTGTGCCAGCCCGCACCCCAGAAACCCGAATACGGGCTGGGGAACCCAGCTCCTGCTGGAGGCTGCTGACTCAGGAAGACTCCTGCAGCTCTCGCTCCTGGCCCAGCTCCTGCACCCCGGGGCCCTGCCAGGAACTGTCACCAGCTGTCCCCCGGTGGCTGAGAAGGGACCTCTCGGCCACAGGAAGGAAGAAACCGGGGGCCAGCCTGGCCTCAACGGGGGCAGTGGATTCATTGGGACAGGCAGTGACAGCAAAGGGGAAGGGAGGACCGAGGTCAGCAAGAGGGAATGGACTCTCTCTCTCTCTCTGAGACACACACAAACACACACACACACACACACACACGTACACAAACAGTGATTCACCCATCTGGTGCATATAGCAGCAAGAACAACACGGGGGCTGACAGAGAAAACACCTCGTGGTCAGGAGGAAAACGGGCGTGGACTCAGGACTGCACAGTCATGTGAAGATGAACGTAGCCACGTGAAATGTTGTGTGTTCATTTTAAAAAGGCAGGAAGCAAGCTCTCAGGTCAGCCTGTGCCGGCTGCTATGACAGAAGAGGTAGGTACGCAGGGGAGAGGCTGTCCCGGCAGGGGACCCCTGCAGGTCTGGCCGTGGGTGACCTCTGGCCAGCACAACCTGCCCCCTCCACCCCACCCAGCCCTGGCTTCCTGGAAAGTCAGCCTCTCTCCTCGGCTCCCGGCTACCTCCCTCCCCAGCCCACCCCCGCCTGCCCTGTGTGGGGAGCCCCGGTGGCCCAGTGGCCCTCTTCCAATGAACCCTGAGGGCGTGCAGAGCTGACCAGGGACTTTCTCCATGGTGCCTTCCACTGTGAGGGAAACACTCAAACAGAAAGAAACAGCCGTTCGGCTGTTAGGCTGTTGGGCTGTTCGTTCAGCCCCAGGGAGCAGCCTCCAGCCTCCAGGCCGGCAGGTTCCTGCTCAGCCAAGAAACGTGAACAGCAAACGGGAAGTCTGCTCCTGCTGGCTCTCGGATCCTGTTTCAACACGGTTTCGTTTCTTAAAGACCACAGGATTCCATGCTCTCTGCAAAGCTGGGGGGGGGGTACAGGGGCCCGCAGGGGCCACAGGGAGAGGAGGAGCGAGGAAGGGAAGAGAGGAAAGCACCCAGCTGCTTCTGAAAGCTGTCCCTTCAGCAGCCAGCCCAGTGCTGTCTCCCAGGCTGTCACTGCCCTCACTTTCCCCAGGCTCAGATGCCTCCTCCAGGCAGCCAGCCAGTATCTCCCAGAGGTGGGCCTGTGCACAGTGACCCCAGCCCCCCACCCAGGGCTGCTTCTCACGCCCCCAGCAGAGAGCCTGAGCCACAGCAGCAAAGCCTCACTGTGTCCTAGCCATGTGGACGGCTGCGTGGACGGCTGCTCGCGATGAGGGTGAGGGCAAGGAGCATGCAGGGCAAAGGTGGGCAGGCTGTCTGCCAGGGCTCCCACTGGGAGACAGGGAAGGGAAGTGTGTGGGTCCCGGGTCGGAATGTATGTCCTATGGACCAGGAGAATGCGCACCCCAGAGGGCATGCTCCTTGCCACGCCTGAAGCCCCGGGTTTGTGCCCCGGCACCACGGGAAAAGCCCCATGGGTGGTGGAGCAGAGCTGTGGTGTTACTCCTCTCTCTGTCTCTCTCTCAAAGGAAAATTAAACAAGTGCTTAGGAAGGCAGAATGCCAGCTGCTTTTCATATAGCAGGTATTAGAACGATTCTGAAAGATCAAGTCCGATCCTGAAAGTTAAAGGGCATTAGACGGTGGAGCAGCTGGACGGATCACTAAGATGGCTCCAAGGGGTGGACGTGCCCTAGACCCAAGACACAGGTGCGACCGACCGGGCAAGTGGAGACAAACTGTCTTCTGTGAAGGAGTGAGCGCCAGGTCTGGTCAGCGTGGAGAGGCCTGGTACACAACTGCTGCCCGTCAGCCAGCACTGGGAGGCATGAGCCATGCAGCAAAGGCAAAGACACTGCGGCCTCCTCTCTAGGAGGACTCTTCCCCCACTGGGGTCCCTGACTCCCTCAAGACCACGACCTTTCTTACCCCGTGGTGACCCCAGCAGGAGTTTGGGACTATTCGCATACAAATGATGGCACCCTGGGGAAGTGCTTCAGAGAAGGGAATGTATGAAGCACTTTGAGCATGTGAGGGGACTTTGAGCATGTGAGGCTCAAAGTGCCTTGTGACATCTTAACAGAATCAAACAACACACAGCCTGTCCGGTGCCTTCCTCCCACCCCAGCCAACACCTTCCTCATCGTCAGCACACCTCTGTGAGCGCTGGTTCACGGAAACCCCTCCTTACAACCAACAACGGGCCCAGAAGCAGACTTTCAGGAACAAAGGCAGTAGCTCGGTCCCTGCTCTCAAACAGGGTGACGGTGATGAGAAATTGCTGACAGATGGAAGTGACTTCGGCGGCTGGGACGGGGGCCCTGGGAGAGACTGGGGGCAGTAACCAGACGTCCAGGTCTTCTTAGAGCTGACCGTGGGCTGGACACTGGAAAAATACGACAGCTTTCTAGAGAGGGGGAGATAGCATAATGGTTCAGCAAACAATTCTCCTGCCTAGGCTCTGAGGTTGTAGGTTCAATGCCCAGCTCCACCAACAGCCAGAGCTGAGCAGGACTCTGATAAAACAAAACATAAAGGAGTCGGGAGTTAACGCAGTGGGTTAAGCGCATGTGGCACAAAGCGCAAGGACCGGCGTGAGGATCCCGGTTCGAGCCCCCGACTCCCCACCTGCAGGGGAGTCGCTTCCCAGGCGGTGAAGCAGGTCTGCAGGTGTCTGTCTTTCTCTCCCCCCCTCTCTATCTTCCCCTCTCTTGATTTCTGTCTGTCCTACCTAACAATGACGACATCAATAATAACTACAACAACAATAAAAAACAAGGACAACAAAAGGGGAGAATAAATAAATAAATATAAGAAAATTTAAAAACCACAAAAAACGGACAAAGCATCTTTGTAGAAAGAACTGTGGTCATCTGGATTCTAAGTGAGGGTGTGCCCTGCTCAGGCCAGGGGAGGACATTACTAGTGTTCCTCCTCTTCCTCTGATCCAAGTGAGAAACTTCTGGAGTTGAGATTTCAGAAACCTTCAAGTTGTGTGTGTGTGTGTGTGTGTGTGTAAGGGGGTCCCCTTGCTGGCACTAACCCTTCTATAATGGCTCCTTCACCCCCAAATAATTTGAACAGCTAACATGTAAACCAGCAACAGTGGGGGTCAAGTGGTGGCGCACCTGGCTGAGTGCACATGTTACAATGCGCAAGGACCCAGGTTTGAGCCCCTGGTCCCCACCTGCAGGGGGAAAAGCTTCGTGAGAGGTGAAGCAGGGCTACAGGTGTCTCTGTCTCCTTCTTTCTCTATCTCCCCTTCCTTCTCAATTTCTGGCTGTGTCTATCCAATCAATGAATAAAGATAATTAAAAAACTTTTTTTTTTTAAAGTAAACCAGCAACCGTGAATGACTTTGCTGCTTCACGACTTCAAGTGAATGCTTGGTGTTTCATGAACGAATGTGTTGCTTTGATTCAGTGGACGACTGACCGCAGGAAGCAAGGAGTCAGGCCAAAGCTTGGGGCAGCCACCGTGGGGAGCTGCGGGTGGCAGCCTGTCCCCTTGCTCACATCAGGCCAGCGGCCCCGGGCACTGCTCCAGCTCTTCTCACGCTGCCTCAGGAGGCACTGGCAGGGGACTGAGCTCTGCGGCTCCGTGACACTTTCTAAGGTGCTTTTCGGCCTCGGTGCCGGTAAGGAAGCTGGGATGCCGGGTCAAGTCCAGCTGCTCCGACCGTGGACGGGGGTCCCCCGTCCCACCCCACCCCACCCACCAACCCCGGGTCCCAGATCCAGATGGTGCAGAGCAGGGCAGATCGGGTCACCTGTACACCTGCCCCCAGAGATGCTCTGGGCTGATGGGCAGGTGGGTAGGTGACTGGATGGCTGGGTGGGTAGGTGGGTAGATGGGTGGGGGGTGAATGGGCACAGTCTGTGGAGGGAAATCAGGGAAGTTCCGGGCCCACTCTGCCCTTTCATAAGAACAGCTCAGACCCACCGGGACTCTCCCTGCACCCTCCCTTGGGCTCCCAGGTAGAATCCCTGGTCCATGAATGGCCTTTGGTCTCAGCTGCCATTTCAGCTGTTCCTGAGGAGGAAGACAGTGCTAGGAGCCCAGGAATGGGACGGCCCCCGGGGTCAGAGACGGGCGCAGGGCACAGGCACAGGCACAAGTGTGAGTGTCACAGATCCTGCTGAACATGGGCTTAAAACAAGATTCGTTTATTTTTATGAGAGAGAGAGCAGAACGCCAAGCAGCTATGACCCAAGTGGCGCTGGGGTTGGGTCGTGAACTTCCAAGGTGCGGCCCTGAAGATAGTGACCACAAACCTGACCACAGGCACGGTGACACGTGACCACATCATCAGCCCATGCCCCAGGTAGGGGGACGGAGGAGACAATGCCCCCCCCCGGGCATTTCCAAATGGCCAGCCCAGGAGGGTCTCTTAGCTGGGGTTTCCTGGGGTTCAGCAGACTTCCCAGAAGGGGGTGATTAGGTTCTCCCCTCCCTCTCACCTTCCTCCTCTCTGCAGCCTGTCACCTGCCTGCGCTGTGGCTGTGGCTGTCACAGGAGGGACTGTGTGAGGGGCGCTGGGGGCTGCACCCTTCTAGCACTGCTGGGAAGCTCCCGCTGCCCTGGGGAGTCCGCCGCAGACAGACTTGATGAGAAAGGAGATGAGGGGCTTTTGGGCCTCTTGCTCTCCTGTCCCCAGAGTCAGCCTGCCCCAGGCCAGGCCCCGCTGGGCTCAGTGATGGAAACCCCAGGCTTCAAGGCTGGGCTGGGGCAACACTGGGGGCAGGGCGGACAGGAAGTGGTGTGGCCACGTGGGCGGTGTGAAGGAAGGCTTCCTCCCACTGCTCCACTGTGACATTTTTGTACGCAGCAGCCACTCTGAGTGGGGGAACCCACACCGGGCCGAGGGGCAGCCAGCAATGTGGACGGTGCCAGGCAAGGTCCCCCCCCCAGCCACCCCTGGCTGAGGCCCAGTGCACAGGCCACGGGAGGGAGGTCAGGCCATCGCGCCCAAGACACAGCCCAGCCACGGGGCCCCAGGTCTCCCCCCACCCAGAGTGGGCCCCCGGGGGGTCCCCAAGGTCTTTGGACTCAGAGAACTCAGAGAAGGAGCTCGGTGTCTGGCTGACTCTGGGGGGCCAAGGGACCCTGGCCAGCCAGGTCGCAGGCATGGAATCCTGGGGTGATGGAGGCAGGAGCAGCCACCAGACTAGAGGCCAGGATAGTGGGGGGGGGCACAAGCAGGACATGAGGGACCACAGGTCAGGCCAAGTGACCCCCACAGGACAGAAAGAGCCAGGAAGATCAGCACGTGTCTGCGGGGAGGTGTCACAGCTTTACCCACTCAGAGTGACAGCCACCAGGACACCCAGTAGCAGACTGCAGTGAGTGGACCCTGCAGCCCCGGGACACAGACCCCAGCTGGCCGCCTCAGTAAGCCCTGGCCCCAACGCCCCCACACCTCACCGGATGCCGGGCCCAGCCTGCACAAGGGCGAGTCCTCTGTCTAGACCGTCCCTGTTCTCTGAGCGGCTGCGCTGGGCCTATGGCCTGGTCATGGGGCAGGCCCCAGCCCTGGTCACTCACAGGGGCCTTTGGAGCTGACAGGGCCCAGGACTGGCTCAGGTCTGGGGGGGGGCTGGGGGCGTCCCCAGGAAACAGGGCTCGAGGGGCGGAGGACCTCGTGTGAAGTCAGGACTCATCACCTTGGGAGGGTGACTGCCTCCTGCCTCCAGTGCCCCCTTCCTCTTTCTAGCCGTCTCCTTTCACAGTCCCTCCTGGTTCCGAATCCATTGGGAGGTCCCCCTCCACAGCCCGTGTGTTCCCAGGAAAAGTGCACTGAGAAGAGATGGGGAGGGGGTCCCCATTCCTTTCTGGGACCCACCTCAGAGAGCTCAGCTGTGCTCCCTTTTCCTGAGAGGACAGCACTGTGGGGGTTTCTGAGGGAAGCTGCCTCCTCCCCACCCCTCTCCAGCTCTGCGTGTCCCAAAATTCCATCATCCAGCGGTCACTCAGACCACTGGCCAGCACGGTGCCCCCAGCCAGGGGCCTGGGTCTGGACAGGACTCTCAGGAGAGGCCAGCCCGGAAGCGGGAGCTGACAGTCCCCTGCTGAATGTCACCCCCCTTCCTTTGGTCTTGGCCAGGAAGCCCCCTCCAGCTGACCTCCCCCACCTCACAGGGGGGTCAGGCAGCACCCTCCCCACCCACCTCCCCATCTCACAGGGGCTTCAGGTCCAGCGGAGCAGCTGCAGAGGGAGCTGGGACAGGGAGCAGTGACGCTGGATTCCAGCTCACGGGGAGGTGGCGGCATCTTTATTACCAGGTTCCAGAGGGACAGCTCCGCACCAGCGGACAGACGGACAGATCGACAGCCAGCTGCTGCAGGGGACTGTCCACAGGCCAGCCTGCCGGCCACAGCGGACAGGAGGCCTCAGCTGGCGGGCGGGGTCCTCAACGGGGCAGGCAGCCGGTCGCGGGGTCGGGCCGGGGTGCGGGCACCAGGCTCAGGGGGCATAGCAGCAGCGGGCACATCTTCTCATGCTCCTTTAGCGCCTCGCCCAGGTGCCGCAGCTCCTCCGTCAGCTTGGCGATCTCTCTGCGCAGGGCCGCGTTCTCCTGCTCCAGACACTCGTGCTCCTGCAGGACAGGCCGAGCTCAGGAGGGCCCTGCCCGCCGGCCCCCCGCTGCCCCTAGCCCAGACCCGCCGCTCCCCGGACCTCACCCCAGCACCTCTGCTGACCAGCTTCCCACCAGCCTTCTTACTGGTTCCTGAGAGAGACGGATAGATGGACACACAGAGAGGACATGGATAGATGACACAGAGAGAGAGACAGATGCATGGACACATTGCGCCAGCCACACAGCTCCCAGGGGGCACTGGGGCTTGAACCCAGGGCCTGGTGCACAGCAGAGTGTGTGCTGTCTGTGCCTTTCTGGTGTCCTTAGTGTCACTCCCCAGCCACCAGGAGGACAGGCTGCTCGGGGCTGACATCTCCAGGCCTCACCTGACAGCTGCCAGGTCTCCTGGGGGCAGCCGGCAGAGCCCTCATGCAGGCCCGGAACAGTGTCGCCCGCTGTACTGAGAGATGCCCCTGTGTGACACGGGCCTTTAACCCCCACACAGGGCTACACAAAAGCAGCGTGCGCTCACCTGCTCAGCTACCTGCCGGACACCTGGGACTAGAGAGGCTCCTAGAGGCAGAACCCTCTCCAGAGGATGCCTACGGGACCCCCATACCTTCCTCTGTCCTGAGGGTTCCTGTGCACCAGCCCCAGATAGCGCTTCCCCCCCCCTCCTGCAAACCCACCTAGTGGGCCCGCTTCCACCTGATGGAACCGCATAAGTCAATGCAATACTTTTTCAACATCACAGTTCTTGAAACAGTGGAGGTGGGCCTCGCCACTTCCCCTTCACTGGTCTCTGGGCTCAACCGTCCTGGGTCCTCAGAGCCCTCTGGGTTTCAGGTCTCCAGTCCCTCTGTCCTCGTGAGGGCTGTCCCTGACACATCCCCCAGATCACCACGAGCTGGGAGAGAAGGTCCCCAAAATGCAGACAGTCTCGGGGCGCTCAGGCAGCCCCCAGAACCCCCACCCCTGGGTGGGTGGGGGGGCTGCTCCCTGAGCCCGTGGCTTCTCTGCCCTGGAAGTTGACTGGTGTGTCAGAGCCAGAGGGGGCTGACAGCTCTCTGGAGTTTTGCCCTCCTGCCCAGCAAGGCCTCTTGCTCTGACCACTTGCAATCCTACCACTTGGGGACCAGCTCCTTCTCTTGTTTTTATTTCAGAGAGGAGAGAGGGAGAGACACCTTGGCATGGAGTTCCCTCCAGTGCCTTGGCCTTCCCATGTGGTGCTTGAGCCTAGCAGGTGGGCTGTCACCTGGCCCAGCCAGGTCTCTGGAATCCCGTACCCACCAGTTCTCAGCTCTGCGCACCTGAACAAGCAGCCAGGCTGGCCTGCCAGAGTCTCTGGGAGGTTCTGTGACACTCACTCCACAGGGGCCCCAGAGACGCCCTTGTAGCCACACTGTGCCCGTGACACCAGGCTGACGTGCACATCCTGCCCTGGGACCCAGCCTGACCGTCTTTCCCTTCTCTCTGACTAGTTCATTTTAAATAAATATCATGAGGGGAAGGGAGAAAGCTAGGAAGGAAGGGAGGAAGGGAAGGAGGAAGGAAGGGAGGGAGGGAGGGAGGAAGGAAGGAAGGAAGGAAGGAAGGAAGGAAGGAAGGAAGGATGGATGGATCTTCAATGCAAATTCCCAGCCTGGTCCCTTCACCGATGCTTCCCTCCTCACCTAGACTGTGTTCCTTTTCTATGTGGACCCCACTCAAGCCCACCACTTCCAGGAAAGCCTCCCTGATCACTGCCCCTATTGGATGCACTTCTCCCACTGTGTTTTTCTGGTCTAATGGCATAACCCTCCTCACGTGTGTTAACTAGGTCACTCCTCAAAGACCAGGCATAGCTGACAGCAGTGGGCTCTGCCACCCCTCCATACCCCATGTCTCCCCTCACCCCATCCTGCCTCCTCCCTCTCCCCCTGCAGGAACTTTCCTCCTCTTTCTCTGTCTCCCTACCTCCCCTTCCCTTTCAATTCCTCTCTGTCCTATCCAATAAAAAAAAGAAAAAAAGAAAAAAGGGGGGGAGGAGAGGATGGCCATTACGAATGATGGATTTGTCCTGCTGGCACCAAACCCCAGAGATAATCTTAGTGATGGGGAAAAAAATAAGAAAGAAAGAAAGAAAGAAAGAAAGAAAGAAAGAAAGAAAGAAAGAAAGAAAGGGAAAAGAATGGTACCCGCAGCTATCCTTCTATCCTTCTCCCCGGAGAACACAGAGCTTATCTCTGTGCTGTGTTTGTGGAGGGCTGGGACTTCCTCTCTGGAAGTCCGGGGTAGCAGTGCCCAGATGCCACACAGGGAGAAGGGAGAAGGTGTCAGGACCTCCCCAGTGGCTGAGGGCCTATGTGGAGCAGAGCAGAGATGGGGGAAGCCCTCACCTGCACCCAGGCAGCCATAGCAGCCCAGGGCCTGTGTGTGTGTGTGGGGGGGGGGGCACCCAGCTCACACCTGCTGGGCCTCAGAGCCTTTGCCTGGAGTGGGGACTGGGGGCTGGGGGCTGGGGACTGGGGGCTGGGGGCTGGGAACTGGGGACTGGGGACTGGGGACTGGGGGCTGGGGGCTGGGAACTGGGGACTGGGGACTGGGGGCTGGGGGCTGGGGACTGGGGGCTGGGGGCTGGGGGCTGGGGGCTGGGGGCTGGGGACTGGGGGCTGGGGACTGGGGACTGGGGACTGGGGGCTGGGGGCTGAGGGCTGGGGACTGGGGACTGGGGACTGGGCTAGAAGCTGGGAGCTGGGGGCTGGGAGGTGGGGGCTGGGGAGCTGGGGGCTGGGGGCTGGGGACTGTGGACTGGGCTAGGAGCTGGGAGCTGGGGGCTGGGAACTGGGGACTGGGGACTGGGCTAGGAGCTGGGGGCTGGGGACTGGGGACTGGGCTAGGAGCTGGGGGCTGGGGGCTGAGGACTGGGGACTAGGGACTGGGGGCTGAGGGCTGGGGGCTGGGGGCTAGGGACTGGGGACTGGGCTAGGAGCTGGGGGCTGGGGGCTGGGGACAGGGGACTGGGGACTGGGCTAGGATCTGGGGGCTGGGGGCTGGGGACTGGGGACTGGGGGCTGGTGACTGGGGACTGGGCTAGGAGCTGGGGGCTAGGGACTGGGGACTGGGCTAGGAGCTGGGGGCTGGGGGCTAGGGACTGGGGACTGGGGACTGGGCTAGGAGCTGGGGGCTGGGGGCTAGGGACTGGGGACTGGGGACTGGGCTAGGAGCTGGGGGCTGGGGGCTTGGGACTGGGGGCTGGGGACTGGGCTAGGAGCTGGGAGCTGGGGGCTGGGGACTGGGGGCTGGGGGATGGGTACTGGGGACTGGGTAGGAGCTGGGAGCTGGGGGCTGGGGACTGGGGATTGGGGACTGGGGACTGGGGGCTGTGGACTGGGGACTGGGCTAGGAGCTGGGGGCTGGGGCTGGGGACTGGGGACTGGGGGCTGGCAGCTGGGGGCTGGGTGCTGTGGACTGGGGACTGGGGGCTGGGGGCTGGGGACTGAGCTAGGAGCTGGGGGCTAGGGGCTGGGGACTGGGGACTGGGGACTGGGCTAGGAGCTAGGGGCTGGGGGCTGGGGGCTGGGGACTGGGGGCTGGGGACTGTGGACTGGACTAGGAGCTGGGGGCTGGTGGCTGGGGGCTGGGGACTGGGGATTGGGGACTGGGGACTGGGGGCTGGGGACTGGGGGCTGTGGACTGGGCTAGGAGCTGGGGGCTGGGGACTGGGGATTGGGGACTGGGGGCTGGGGACTGGGGGCTGTGGACTGGGGACTGGGCTAGGAGCTGGGGGCTGGGGACTGGGGACTGGGGGCTGGCA
Source organism: Erinaceus europaeus (assembly GCF_950295315.1). Classification (NCBI taxonomy): domain Eukaryota; kingdom Metazoa; phylum Chordata; class Mammalia; order Eulipotyphla; family Erinaceidae; genus Erinaceus; species Erinaceus europaeus. Next base: position 12,454 of record NW_026647804.1, read on the forward strand.
GCTGGGGGCTGGGTGCTGTGGACTGGGGACTGGGGGCTGGGGGCTGGGGACTGGGCTAGGAGCTGGGGGCTAGGGGCTGGGGACTGGGGACTGAGGACTGGGGACTGGGCTAGGAGCTAGGGGCTGGGGGCTGGGGACTGGGGGCTGGGGACTGTGGACTGGGCTAGGAGCTGGGGTCTGGGGGCTGGGGACTGGGGGCTGGGGGCTGGGGACTGGGCTACTAGCTTGGGGCTGGGGGCTGGGTACTGGGGACTGGGGGCTGGGGCTGGGGGCTGGGGACTGGGCTAGGAGCTGGGGGCTGGGAGCTGGGGACTGGGGGCTGGGGACTGGGGACTGGGGACTGGGCTAGGAGCTGGGGGCTGGGGAATGTGGACTGGGAAATGTGGACTGGGGACTGGGCACTGGGCTAGAAGCTGGGAGCTGGGGGCTGGGAACTGGGGGCTGGGGAGCTGGGGGCTGGGGACTGGGGGCTGAGGGCTGGGGGCTGGGGGCTGGGGGCTGGGGACTGAGGACTGGGCTAGGAGCTGGGAGCTGGGATCTGGGAGCTAGGGGCTGGGGGTGGGGGGCTGGGGTCCTCAGGGCTGGGGCCAGTGCTGGGATGGCCTGAGCTCAGAGGTGATGGGGGAATGGAAGGCGTAGGAGCGTCTGGGCAGTTTCCATGGTCACATACAGGCTAGGGGAAGTGCTTCTACCAGCACAATGGGGGCCAGGGACACCCCACAGTAAGGAAACAGCTGGCCCCAAATGTCACCTGAGGCTAAAAGACTCTGAGAACATAGTCATGTAGAGACAGGGAGAGGCGGCTCTCTGGGGGCAGCTCAGGGCAGGTAGAGGCAGGGCTGCGAGGTGCAGGGAAAGGAGGAAGCAGCTCTCTCCTCAAAGTGCACCTGTTACCACGAGTACCTGTGCTCCGGACCCCAGCCGCCACAGGGAGCCTGAAAGGTGGGGGTCTCAAGTAGTGAGGGCACAGTGCAGTGCCTCTGCTCCCTCTACCCTTCTCTCCCTCTCTGCCTGAAAGGGAAAGAAAAAGGAGAAAAGAAGAAGAGAGAAGAAAAGAAAAGAGAGGGAGTCCAGGGACCGGCATAAGGATCCCGGTTCGAGCCCCCGGCTCCCCACCTGCAGGGGAGTCGCTTCCCAGGCGGTGAAGCAGGTCTGCAGGTGTCTGTCTTTCTCTCCTCTCTCTCTTTCTCTTCTCTCTCCATTTCTCTCTGTCCTATCCAACAACGATGACATCAACAACAATAATAACTACAATTAAAAACAACAGGGGCAACAAAAAGTAAATAAATAAAATTTTTTAAAAAAAAAGAGAGAAGAGAGGATAGGCGGAACAAAGGGACCAGATCCCCAGTGATAACCCTGTTGGCAAAAAACAAATTTAAAAAAAAAAGTGAGGAAGGAAGGAGAGAGACATAGATGTAGGTGTCAGGGCCAGAGAGCAGCAGCAGCAGCAGCAGCAGGAAGGAAGCTCAGGAGGCCATTGGCATAGACAGTGTCTCAGTGGCCACTAAGTGCCCTCCCCATCACCCCTCCCCTTCTCCCCATCTCTCCCTCCCCCTCTCCCCTTCTCCCCATCTCCCCTCCCCCATCCCCATCTCCCCTCCCCCATCTCCCCTTCCCCATCTGTTCCTCCCTATCTCCCCCCTCCCTGCCTCCCCACCTCCCCCTCTCCCCATATTCTCTCCCCCATCTCATCTCCCCTCCCCTTCCCCTCCCCCATCTCCCCTTCCCCATCTGTCCCTCCCCACCTCCCCTCCCCATGTCCCCTACCCTTTCCCATCTCTCCCTCCCCATCCAGCTCCCTCTCTGCCCCTCCCCTCCCAGTCTCCCCCTCCCCCTCCCAGTCTCCCCCTCCCCCTCCCCCTCCCAGTCTCCCCCTCCCCCTCCTCCTCCCAGTCTCCCCCTCCCCCTCCCGCTCTCCATCTCTCTCTCCCTCCAGCAGCTCTCAGAGCCTTGCCTCAAGGCCACTCAGGCCCAGCCTCCTGCTCTCACTGCCGACTCTCCCTGCCCTCCCCCATGGGGGTTGCCAGCAGTGAGGGGCCTGAGCCTGGAGTTTCACAAGTGTGTCCCCAGCAAAAAAAAAAAAAAAAAAAAAAAGCACCTGTGTCACAAATGAGAGCCCCACAGGTTTGCAGCAAGAGCGGGGACTGCCGCGAACACGGCGTTCTGAGAACACGCTACTTCTGAAACCCCAGCGGCACCCTCCACCCCGTTGCCCAAGAGACACCGTTTTTTGATGCCGCTTGTGACATGTGGGCTCCAGAGGCTGGCACCGCTGCCTTCCCCGTCTGACTCAGAGTCCTCTCTCATTATTACGCCTGTGTGTAGGGGCATGCAGACAGCCTGACCCACTTCTGGGCCTCAGAGGCCCGGACATCCTCAGGTGGTCAGAGACAGACAGGTGACAGAGGCCATGGAGGGGGGCAGGGGCCACAAACACAGAGCTTCAGACCCTTCCACCCCTAGCAGTCCCATCCCAGGGCAGCTCAGGCTGCAGGGAGAGCTAGTCTCCTGGGCTGGGCTAGGCTGGGCCATGCCCCCCCCCAGCCTGCCCTTAAGCCCCCCAACCTGTCAGTTGGCCATTCTGGACTCTGGTGGGGCAAACGGGAGGCAGGGAGACCAGAGCTCTCACATGGGCTAGAGGAAGGGCTGGGAGGGAGCCCAGTGCACAGGCCTCACCATGGCTGAGGGCGTGGGGGGGGGGCATGGCCAGTGGAGGGGGCTGGGAGACTGCTCTCTCTGTCTCTCCCTCCCTCCCTCTGCTATCTCTCTGAATCTCATTATAAATGCAAGCCCTGGGGCTGAGAGGCTGCTCAGCAGTGTGGCTCTGGCCATTTGCAGAGCCAGGGGCTCTCAGGGCATGGGGGGCTGGGCAGGGGCTCTGGGACAGGTGCTGGGAGGGCGTGAACTGCTCTGCAGACTCCCTGCGAGTGCTCAAGAAAGGCGCTCAAGCTGACCTCAAGCATATTAGTGCAGCCAGTGCCACCTCGTCCCGCCTCACTTTGGCTACGTCCAGAGACGCCAAGCCTGAGACGTCAACCCTCCGGCTCCAAGACTCAGCCACCAAGGTGCAGATGCTGCCATGATGCCACCCTGACCTCCCTGGACAGACGCCCTCACCATGTGCCCTGGAACCCCACCTCCCCAGAGCCCTGCCCAACTAAGGAAAGATAGACACAGGCTGGAGGTGTGGCTGCCAATGGCCATGCTCAGAGAAGCAATGACAGAAGCCAGAACTCCCACCTTCTGCTCCCCATAATGACCTTTGGTCCAGACTCCCAAAAAAGGGATAAAGAATAAGGAAGCTTCCAGTGGAGGGGATTGGACATGGAACCCTGGTGGCAGGAACTGTGTGGACTTGTACCTCTGTTACCTTACAATCTTGTTAGTCATTACTAAAACACTAATAAATTTATTTTAAAAGGAAGAAAGAAAGGATCTTGAACTTGAGCGTGAGAGAAAGTGGTCCTATGGGCTGGGGGTGAGGGGTGAAGGCTTTCCCAAGCTAGTGACCCAAGGGGAGGGGCATGCAGAGCTGCCCAAAGGCCACTCTCCTCCTAGCTCATGGGGGTGGCCCTGTTGCAAACTTCGGGTCCCTGGAAATCAGGAAAGGAGTCAGAGAAGCAGGTGGGGTGGAGGGAAGTGTCCAGGCTCAACCCTGGCTCTGCACACACTGGGCTTCTCTTTATTTATTTTACTTACTTATTTATTTTTACCAGAGCTCTGCTCAGCTCTGGCTTATAGTGGTGCTCGGGATTGAACCTGTGACCTTTGGTGCCTCGGGCACGAGAGCCTTCGTGCATTAGACTGTCTCCACAGCCCCGGACATCTCTTTTAAAAACACATAAATATCTTTTTTTTTTTTTTGAAAACACAATGGGTCAGAGCAGGCTTTGACAATGAAACAAGTGGAGAAATATGGAATGTTCCAGACTCTTCCGGACTCTCTGGAAGATGTGGAGCCCTGCTGAGGCCTCGGCAATAGGCTGTGAGGCCCGTTACTTAGAGCAGCATAGTACCATTCCTCATGTAGGGGACTATTGCCCAGGGCGTACTTCTGAGGTGCTGAGGCTCAAACCCAGGGCCTCAGGGTCGGCAAAGGATGCCCACCCTACTGGGTGAGCTGTCCTGTCCCCTTCACAGAGGATCTTGGCCGAGACGCCCAGGCAGCTCTGTGCAGTCATCCCGGACATGCAGCCACTGTCTTCCTGTGGGGTTGATGGCTGGCCACTTGTGGACCGGAAGCTCCTGGAGGGTGACCACCCGCCCCAGCCATGAACCTCCTGAGAGCTGGGCGCACTCCCCCCAGCTACAGGCAGAGGGTCACCTCGACTCAAGTGTGTGTACCGCTGGCCACCGTCACATCTGTCCATCCCGGAGTCTCCCAGGCCATGGACACCCAGGCTGAGTCTCTCAGACAGCCCACACAAGGAAGTATGCAGGAGCGCTACACCAGAGTGCTTAGCTGCACACACGGCTCAGTGCCAAGGCCAGGGCCGTGACCAGCCCTGGAAGCCTGCTCTGGCTCTGGCTCAGGCTCTGGCTTCGTGGAGCCTGGGCTGGTCATTGAGAGAGGTGGTTGGCTCCCTCACCACCCTCTGGAGACCGGAAGAGGTTCCTCAGACCCTGCAGCAGATGAAACTGGGTTGTTGCCACAGTTGGGGCGGAGAGCCGGAGCAGACTCAGGGCATGGGGTGTAGCAGACTAGGACAGGGCTGGCCTGAGGAGCTCCACAGAGAAAGCAGCAGTGAGGGGGGTGGAGGGGGTGGGGGGGTGAGGGGAGAGCTTGAGGGAGACAGGCAGGAGGCTGAAGGTGAGGACAGACAGGGAGGCGTGGCAGAGAAACTGAGAGACAATGTGGTTAGGAAGGTTAGAGAAGGAGATGTGGGTTTAGAACCTAGAGACGGGAGGCTGCGGGGGGGGGGGGGGGCAGGGGGCCATGTGTTCCCAACGCTCAAGGACAGTGAGACCACAGACAGGCCCAAGACCAGCAGTGCTGGGGTCCAGGCAAGATGGAAGCTTCTGCAGGAAGTGTGTGAGAGAGAAAGAGACAGTGAGAGTGTGTGAATGTGCGAGTGAGGGAGAGCGACTGAGAGAATGCGGAAAGTGAGTGTGTGTCTGTGAACAGCGAAGGATGTGCGAATGTGTGTGCCAGAGTGGGGGAGCGGCTAAGAATGTGTGGGCATATGTGAGTGCGGACGTGTGCTAAGTGAGTGTGCAAGGTGGATGGGTGTAACTGCAGCAGAGAGCGTGCTGTGTGAGCTGTGTGCTATGTGACTGTGGTGTGTGTGTGACTGTGTGTGTGACTGTGGTGTGTGTGAGTGAGTGTATGTGAGTGTGTGTGTGTGTGTGTGTGAGAGAGAGAGTGTGTATGTGAGTGAGTGTGTGTGTGTGAGTGTGAGTGTGTGTGTGACTGGTGTGTGTGAGTGTGTGTGTGTGTGACTGTGGTGTGTGTGAGTGTGTGTGTGTGTGTGTGAGTGTGTGTGTGAGTGGTGTGTGTGTGAGTGTGTGAGAGTGTGAGTGTGTGAGAGTGTGTGTGTATGAGTGTGTGTGTGAGTATATGTTTGTTTGTGAGAGTGTGAGTGTGTGTGAGTGTGTGTGTGTGAGAGTGTGAGTGTGTGAGAGTGTGTGTGTTAGTGTGTGTGTGTGTGTGTGTGTGTGTGTGTGTGTGTGTGTGTGTGTGTGTTGGTGGAGGGGCAGCTGAAAGGAGCTGTGAGGATGGGGACAGCAGTGCTCTGGGTGGGAGGGAGTGAGAGGCCCTGGGGTCTGGAGCTGGCCAGTGGGGGTGGGTCCCAGTGCCCACTGAGCTCTGGAGCCAGCTGGACAGGCAGCATGGCTGGACACTCACAGGGCCCCAATGGTGACGGCGGGGTGTGACCTCGGCCACTAGGTGCTGTGTGGCCCACGCAGCCACAGCCTCACCTCGTGAAGCTTGTCTGCTTTCTGGGTCTGCTTCTTCCGGCTCCGCTGGGCCGCCACACGGTTCTTCTCCCTCCTCCGGACCTTCCGGTCATCGTCCTCGGGGCTCTGGGGAGACAGGCATGTGGTCAGGGACAGGGGGCCCTTTCCTCCCCATCCCAGTCCCGCTCCTAGGTGTCCCCCTGTTCCCCCTCCCCCTCGACCCCGAGTTGTGGTGTGGTGACTGGAGGATGAGGAATAGGGGACTGCGGTAGGGAACCTGCCCAGGTATCACAGTCGTGGGCGGACGGGAAGTGCAACTCAGGTCTGTTGGACCCAAAGCCACACTCACCAGCCTCCACCTGCAGAGGCTGTGCCCAGGAAAGCTGGTGGGCACCCTTCAGAGGCTGGGAAATGTGTGCGAGGACTTCTGAGCACCCCTCCTCGCCCACACAGGTCAGGGCCAAGTGCTACGTGCAAATCACACACCCCAGAATTCTGCCAACACCCCAACACCTCTGACAAAGTGCTCAGAGTGAATCAGAAAGCACGGTAATGACGGGTCTTGAAAGTCACCTGTGGAAGAGAGTTAGCCCAACTTCACACACTCCCAGAGGGTCCCCCAGCAGGCAGGCACAGGGAGACTCCGCTCAGGGACAGGGAGAAGTGGGCAGACTGGGGTTCCCCCAGTCTTCTGAGAAGATGCCAAGAGCCGGGGAACCACCCTGGAGGAGCTTAAGAGTCAAGAGGTCAGTGGATGAAGTGAGCTGCAGTTTCCATGGATAAAGTGAGCGCTGAGGCATAACAGCTGTCAATCTATCTGTCCTCTCCCCAGGTGACAGAAGGCAGAGTCTGCTGTGTGGGGGTGTGTGAGGCTCTAAAGCCAGAAGACAGGAGCCAGAGGCAGGGGACAGGGATGAGAGACACCGGCATCATCGGAGTCAGAGGGAAAGTCGGTGGACAGCCCCAGAGCCCCTCCCTGCGCAGTGCCCGGCTCTGGAGCACACACTCGGCTTCTGCCTCTTCCTGTCAGCGTGGCCTGGTTTGAATTCCCTGATTTCTCTCTGTTCTCTCCGTTCTGATTCATTCTTTCTTTCACTGAAGGCTCACGGGGTGCCAGCCTTAGAGGGGGCAGGTGTCCCAAACACCTCTGCAGCCACCCAGAATCCCGTCTGGGGCTCCCCTCCAAAGCCCCCAGCACGTGGTGGCATCCAAGCCTCCCTCAGGGCTGCAATAGCAGCCCACCCATGGAGTCCCTCAGAGCAACTGCGGTCAGGCGCTCCTCCTCCTCTGGGAGCCTACACCCTGCCCGCCCTCTGCAGGCTGGCCTGACCCTCCGTCTGTCAGGCAGCCAGCAGACACCCTAGGGAGTGAGCGCGCCCTGTCAGGCCCCGCAGAGCCTTTAAAGGCTCTGGGCTCTCCTTCCCACTCCCCATGTCATAATCAATAGATGTTAGGACCTTACACTCTCTTAGGGGGTAGCCAGCGCTCCCCCAGGCTCAGCACCCCCCTGCCGCACCTGGTGGCTCCCCAGCACCCCCACCCAAGAAGAGGCAGGAAGATGAAAAACAGGGGCGCACGAGTCTGCACCCAGGGCTCTGCTGGGACCGCCGCACCCCTCAACTGTCAGGTCCCAGCTCCCCGCCCCTCTGAGTTCCAGGGGCGCAGGGCGGGCGCTTGGCCACGTGCGTGCCGGGAGCAGCCTAGTGACCCGCCCAGGTCCTTGTTCTTGGAGCCAGGTCCAGCCTGTGCGCCCGGGTGAGCCGCCAGGCTAGGCGCACGAGGGTCCCGCCTCCCTGGAACCCCCAGTCTCCAACCCCGCGGCGCTGCACGCCCCACCCCACGCTGCAGCCCCCCTCCCCTCGGTACCTGCGGCTGGCGCTCCAGCTCCCCCAAGACCCCCGTCTCAGCAGCCCCCCCCCCCGTACCTGCAGTTGGTTCCCGGGCGCTGCATCCCACCACCACCCCAACCCCAGTAACTGCGGCTGGCGCCGCAACTCGCCCCCCTGCGGACCCCTTCGCCCCCCCACCCCCAGCCCCCATATCTGCGGCTGCGCCCCCCAGGGACCCCCGCCTCTATCTGCGGCTGCCCCCCAAGACCCCCCTTTACCTTCGGCTGCCCCCGGGGACCCCCTTTACCTGCAGCTGCCCCCCGGGACCTCCCTTTACCTGCGCCTGCCCCCCGGGGCCCCCCTTTACCTGCGGCTGCCCCCCGGGACCCCCTTTACCTGCGCCTGACCCCGGGGACCCCCTTTACCTGCGGCTGCCCCCCGGGGACCCCCTTTACCTGCGGCTGCCCCCGGGGACCCCCCTTTACCTGCGGCTGCCCCCCCGGGACCCCCTTCACCTGCGGCTGCCCCCGGGGACCCCCCTTTACCTGCGGCTGCCCCCCCTGGGACCCCCTTCACCTGCGGCTGCCCCCGGGGACCCCCCTTTACCTGCGGCTGCCCCCCCGGGACCCCCTTCACCTGCGGCTGCCCCCGGGGGCCCCCCTTTACCTGCGCCTGCCCCCCCGGGACCCCCTTTACCTGCGACTGCCCCCGGGGACCCCCTTTACCTGCGGCTGCCCCCGGGGACCCCCATTTAACTGCGGCTGCCCCCGGGACCCCCTTTACCTGCGGCTGCCCCCCGGGACCCCCATTTACCTGCGGCTGCCCCCCCCGGGACCCCCTTTACCTGCGGCTGCCCCCCGGGACCCCCTTTACCTGCGGCTGCCCCCCCGGGACCCCCTTTACCTGCGGCTGCCCCCCGGGACCCCCATTTACCTGCGGCTGCCCCCCGGGACCCCCTTTACCTGCGGCTGCCCCCCGGGACCCCCTTTACCTGCGGCTGCCCCCCCGGGACCCCCTTTACCTGCGGCTGCCCCCCGGGACCCCCTTTACCTGCGGCTGGCTCCCGTGCGCCGCGCCCCGCTGCAGGACGCTGCCGGCCGCCGGGGGCCCCTGCGACATGCCCGGCTCCCTCCCGCCGCCCCCGCCGGCCCAGCCGCCCGCCCGCCGCCACCTGCAGCCCCGCCCCGCTCGCCCCGCCCTGGGGTCCCGGCCCCTCGGGAGAGTCACGTGGCGGCCGAGCCCCGCGGGGCGCCGACCCCCCAGCAGTGGCCGCTGGAGGCGAGGGGCGGCGCCCGGCTGCTGGCGCGGAGCCCGGCTGAGCGCTCCGGCGGTTTCGGTGCCGGCTTCCCCGTTCAGCGCTCCGCCCCCAGCGCCCGCGAGGGCCGGTCTCCCGGGACTTTCTCCGCCGCCACCGACCGGCCGGGCGCCGGGCCCGCTGAGCCCCCTGCCCGCGGGGAACCCCCGTGAACTCCGAGGGGGCTGCCGCCAGGAACTGGCCGCCCGGCGACCCTCACGCTGGGCCCGCTGGACCTCGGCCTTCTTCCCAGGGGCGTCCTCGCCGGCAGGGGACTTCGCGGGGCTCTGGGGACCTCGCTGGGGATGTCGCCAGGGGCCACCGGAGCCTCGCTGGGGATGTCGCCAGGGGCCACCGGAGCCTCGCAGGGCACCTCGCCCCTGCCCCCTCCCCAGATGGCACGGCAGGGGCCAGGGGCAGGGACTGGGGGGTCTGTGTCCCGCATCCCGCGGGAGCAAGTGGACACTCGCTGTGGGCAGCCGCTTCAGCCAGCAGCGCGGTGGAGGTGCAGGCCCGGGCGGGGGGGGGGGGGGGGCGTCCCGTTTACATCAGGCAAAGCCCAGCCAGCCCCGCAAGGGTGAGCCTGCTTATGTCCTCACGTTCTGCTATCTGCCCAATTACCCAGCAGCAGGCAGCATCACCCAGCACCACCCAGCATCACCCAGCAGCAGCCAGCATCACCCAGCACCACCCAGCATCACCCAGCAGCAGCCAGCATCACCCAGCACCACCCAGCATCACCCAGCATCACCCACATCACCCAGCACCACCCAGCACCACCCAGCATTACCCAGCATCACCCAGCACCACCCAGCACCACCCAGCATCACCCAGCACCACCCAGCATCACCCAGCACCACCCAGCACCACCCAGCATCACCCAGCACCACCCAGCATCACCCAGCACCACCCAGCATCACCCAGCATCACCCACATCACCCAGCATCACCCAGCACCACCCAGCACCACCCAGTACCACCCAGCATCACCCAGCATCACCCAGCACCACCCAGCATCACCCAGCATCACCCAGCACAACTCAGCATAACCCAGCACCACCCAGCATCACCCAGCACCACCCAGCACCACCCAGCATCACCCAGTATCACCCAGCACCACCCAGCATCACCCAGCACCACCCAGCATCACCCAGCACAACTCAGCATAACCCAGCACCACCCAGCATCACCCAGCACTACCTAGCACCACCCAGCATCACCCAGCACCACCCAGCATCACCTAGCATCACCCAGCATCACCCACATCACCCAGCACCACCCAGCACCACCCAGCATCACCCAGCACCACCCAGCATCACCCAGCACCACCCAGCATCACCCAGCATCACCCACATCACCCAGCATCACCCAGCACCACCCAGCACCACCCAGTACCACCCAGCATCACCCAGCATCACCCAGCACCACCCAGCATCACCCAGCACCACCCAGCATCACCCAGCACCACCCAGCACCACCCAGCATCACCCAGCACCACCCAGCATTACCCAGCATCACCCAGCACCACCCAGCACCACCCAGCATCACCCAGCACCACCCAGCATCACCCAGCACCACCCAGCATCACCCAGCATCACCCACATCACCCAGCATCACCCAGCACCACCCAGCACCACCCAGTACCACCCAGCATCACCCAGCATCACCCAGCACCACCCAGCATCACCCAGCATCACCCAGCACAACTCAGCATAACCCAGCACCACCCAGCATCACCCAGCACCACCCAGCACCACCCAGCATCACCCAGTATCACCCAGCACCACCCAGCATCACCCAGTATCACCCAGCACAACTCAGCATAACCCAGCACCACCCAGCATCACCCAGCACTACCTAGCACCACCCAGCATCACCCAGCACCACCCAGCATCACCTAGCATCACCCAGCATCACCCACATCACCCAGCACCACCCAGCATCACCCAGCACAACTCAGCACCACCCAGCATCACCCAGCACCACCTAGCATCACCTAGCATCACCCAGCACCACCCAGCACCATCTCACAGAACCACTCAGATTTACCCAGCAACAGCCAGTACCACCTAGAACCATCCAGCACCACCTAGCACAACTCAGCATCACCCAGTATCACCCAGCATCACCCAGCACCACCCAGCATCACCCAGCACCACCCAGCATCACCCAGCACCACCCAGCATCACCCAGCACAACTCAGCACCACCCAGCATCACCCAGCACCACCCAGCATCACCCAGCACCACCTAGCATCACCTAGCATCACCCAGCACCACCCAGCACCATCTCACAGAACCACTCAGATTTACCCAGCAACAGCCAGTACCACCTAGAACCATCCAGCACCACCTAGCACAACTCAGCATCACCCAGCATAACCCAGAACCAGCTTGCATTAACCAGCACCACCCAGCATCACCCAGCACCTCTAGGTCCAGCTATTCCGCCCCTGCAGTGGGAAGGCACAGACAGACACCCCCTCCTCCGGGTACACCAAAGAAGCCAGGGCAGCCTTGCTGAGCCTCTGCTAGGGCGCCTCCCCCAAAGCTGGGAAACACCCAGACGTTCAGCCAGTGCAGGCGACTCTCTGGCTGTGAGGGAATCTACAGTCCTTCCACACTGACTGCTTCCTTCTGCCCCCCCGGGGTCCCCGTCCCTGGCCCCCCAGGCAGAGCCCGCTGTCTCAACTCCTCCAGGTGTCTTCAGATCCAGCAGAAGCAGGCAGCTGCGTGAACGAGGCAGTCTTTGAGGAGCAGACCCACCTGGCCCACACAGCAAGACATCAGAATGGGATGGGAGGGTTCAGTCCTCAGATCAGGCATTCCCAAGGGTAGATAAGGCTGAATTGCGCCTTGTACCAAAGCCCAGGACAAAACAGCCCAGGGAGAGAGCTCTCTAAGGCGTCACAGGATCACACCGGAAATGTCTGAGGCTATGTTACTTTAGTTGACAGTATCACCTGAGTAATTAATAGTCATTGTTTATTACTATTTTGCTCATGGCCTGCAGGACCCTTCTGGGGGTATATACAGAGGGTGGTGCTAACAGTGAGGGGGAGAGGCAAAGAGTAAGAGACGCCGGCAACACCCCCCAGTGCTCATGAAGCTCCCCCTGCAGGGGGCGTGGGGGGCTTGAACCCAGATACCCTCGTATGGTAGTAACCATCACCCAGACCCAGGATCAACAGAAAGTAAAAAGACAATACAAAATACAAAAGTAAATTCCAAGTGGATCAAGGACTTGGATGTTAGACCACAAACTATCAGATACTTAGAAGAAAATATTGGCAGAACTCTTTTCCACATACATTTCAAAGACACCTTCAATGAAACAAATCCAATTACAAAGAAGACTAAGGCAAGTATAAACCTATGGGACTACATCAAATTAAAAAGCTTCTTCACGGCAAAAGAAACCACTACCCAAACCAAGAGACCCCTCACAGAATGGGAGAAGATCTT
>NW_026647805.1:0-29851 GCF_950295315.1 Erinaceus europaeus
TCTCCCTCTCCCCCCCTCTCCCACTCTCTCTCTCCCTCTCCCTCCCTCTCTCTCTCCCTCTCTCTCCCTCTCCCCCTCTCTCCTTCTCTCTCCCTCTCTCTCTCTCCCTCTCCCCCCTCTCCCTCTCTCCCCCCTCCCTCCCTCCTCCCTCTCTGCCTCCCCCTCCTCTCTCAATTTCTCTCTGTCCTGTCCAATAAATGGGAAAAGTGGCCACCGGGAGCAGTGGATTCACAGTGCCGGCACCGAGCCCCAGAGATAACCCTGGAGGCAAGGGAGAGAGAGAGAGAAGAACCGCCTCCAACGGCAGCTGCGGAGCCTCTGTCCTTCCTGTCATGTCTCTTTTGGAGGATTTCAGTGTCCCCACGAGACGTGCGGCCGGCTGAGTGGCAGCGTGGTCGGGGGGTCACTGTGCATGCAGCCTCTGCTCTCTCATTTCCATTTGTCTCTGACACGCCAGCGTTGTAACACTCGGCCGCTGGCAGGCAGAGACACATTCTGCCAGGCCTGCCGGACAGAAAAACAGACGGCGGCCTGGGGAGAGCCCTGCAGCTTCCCGGGGAGGGGATGGGACACAGGTTTCTGGGCCCGGAGTGGTGTGGAGTGAGGGCCCTGCTACCTTTCTCCTCATTTTGTAAATCAGTATGAAGTCACTAACAGATTTACAAAGGAAGGAAGAGAAGGCAGGAATGTGGAAGCCACGAGCCAATTCATATACGGGGAGTTCCAGGAATCACAGCCAGCCCGCGTCTGTGACCTCGGAGAAACACCGCGGTTTCTAACCCAGGGATGGGGACACAGAGCTCTGGGGGTGGGAACGGTGTGGGAGTAGGCCCTGTTATCTCACAGTTTCGTGATCTCTATATAACCACTAATAAAAAAATAGTTAAGAAAAAAAAAAGGAAGGAAGGAAGGAGGAAAGAAGGGAAGGAGGGAGCAGGCACTGAAGCCACCTTATCGCAGAAACCTGGGTGGAGAACGGGCTGGAGAGACAGCCGAACGCACACACAGCTCCAGTCTCCAAGGAGAAACTGGACGCGAGATTCTGGGCGACCTCCCTACACAACAGAGCAAAGCGACAACAACAAACCGTCTCTCCGCGTGCCGGCCGGGTCTGACAGCAGAAGTCACGCAGCTCTGGGAACCCCACTTCCGCACAGAAACACACGATGCGGGGCTGAGCAGAAGCCCGTCCCCCAGGCTGCCCCGCAGGCCTCCTGAGTCCCCGGCAGCGGAGAAGGGAGGAGGCCGGAATGATTCTGAGGGCCAGGAGGCGTCAACTACTTGTTCAAGTTATTGTAAATATAATAGTATTTCCTGGCAGACAGACAGAAAGAAACCAAGAGGGAAAGGGATATAAGGAGAGCAAGAGCGAGAGAGGGGAAGAGAGAGAAGGAGAGGGAGAGGGGGAGAGAGAGAGGGAAGGGGAGAGAGAGAGAGGGAGAGGGGAGAGAGAGAGGGAAGGGGAGAGAGAGGGAAGGGGAGAGAGAGAGAGGGAGAGGGGGAGAGAGAGAGGGAGAGGGAGAGGGAGATAGAGGAAGAGAGAGGCAGACAGGCAGACAGACAGAAAGACGGGCTGGGTGATGACACACCTGGTTGAGTGCACATCTTACAGTGTGCAAGGACCCGGGTTCGAGCCCCCAGCTCCCACCTGCAAGGGAAAAGCATTATGAGTGGTGAAGCAGGGCTGCAGGTGTCTCTCTGTGTCTCTCTCTATCTCCCCCTTCCTCCCGGGTTCCGGCTGTCACTATCCAACAAATAAAGATAATTTAAAGGATTTTTTTTAATAAAAAAGAGAGAGAGAAAGACACCGGCAGTCCTGTTTCACCACTTGCGAAGCTTTCCCCATGCGGGTGGGGACCAGGGGCCAGGAACCCGGGTCCTCACGCACTGTAACGTGTGCGCCGCCCGGCCCTCAAACTCTTCCTTGGAGGAGTCCCTGCCCTGCCAAGCAGACAAAGCAAGAGCACACAGGGACAGGCTCAGTCATCAGCCTGAGGGGGACACCTGCCCCGCCAGAGCAGGACACGCACGTCTGGGAGCCCACAGTCTATGGCGGCTTCTCTCCACACAGAAAGGGCAGCGACGGCCCAACTGACAGAATCCCAGCCTACACCTCAGCTCAGAGAGGTCGCCCAGACAGGGACACAGTCTACACCTCAGCTCAGAGAGGTCGCCCAGACAGGGACACAGCCTACACCTCAGCTCAGAGAGGTCGCCCAGACAGGGACACAGCCTACACCTCAGCTCAGAGAGGTCGCCCAGACAGGGACACAGCCTACACCTCAGCTCAGAGAGGTCGCCCAGACAGGGACACAGCCTACACCTCAGCTCAGAGAGGTCGCCCAGACAGGGACACAGCCTACACCTCAGCTCAGAGAGGTCGCCCAGACAGGGACACAGTCTACACCTCAGCTCAGAGAGGTCGCCCAGACAGGGACACAGTCTACACCTCAGCTCAGAGAGGTCGCCCAGACAGGGACACAGTCTACACCTCCGCTCAGAGAGGTCGCCCAGACAGGGACACAGTCTACACCTCAGCTCAGAGAGGTCGCCCAGACAGGGACACAGTCTACACCTCAGCTCAGAGAGGTCGCCCAGACAGGGACACAGTCTACACCTCAGCTCAGAGAGGTCGCCCAGACAGGGACACAGCCTACACCTCAGCTCAGAGAGGTCGCCCAGACAGGGACACAGCCTACACCTCAGCTCAGAGAGGTCGCCCAGACAGGGACACAGCCTACACCTCAGCTCAGAGAGGTCGCCCAGACAGGGACACAGCCTACACCTCAGCTCAGAGAGGTCGCCCAGACAGGGACACAGCCTACACCTCAGCTCAGAGAGGTCGCCCAGACAGGGACACAGCCTACACCTCAGCTCAGAGAGGTCGCCCAGACAGGGACACAGTCTACACCTCAGCTCAGAGACGTTGCCCAGACAGGGACACAGCCTACACCTCAGCTCAGAGACGTTGCCCAGACAGGGACACAGCCTACACCTCAGCTCAGAGAGGTCGCCCAGACAGGGACACAGCCTACACCTCAGCTCAGAGAGGTCGCCCAGACAGGGGACACAGCCTACACCTCAGCTCAGAGAGGTCGCCCAGACAGGGGACACAGCCTACACCTCAGCTCAGAGAGGTCGCCCAGACAGGGACACAGCCTACACCTCAGCTCAGAGAGGTCGCCCAGACAGGGACACAGCCTACACCTCAGCTCAGAGAGGTCGCCCAGACAGGGACACAGCCTACACCTCAGCTCAGAGAGGTCGCCCAGACAGGGACACAGTCTACACCTCAGCTCAGAGAGGTCGCCCAGACAGGGACACAGCCTACACCTCAGCTCAGAGAGGTCGCCCAGACAGGGACACAGTCTACACCTCAGCTCAGAGAGGTCGCCCAGACAGGGACACAGTCTACACCTCAGCTCAGAGAGGTCGCCCAGACAGGGACACAGTCTACACCTCAGCTCAGAGAGGTCGCCCAGACAGGGACACAGTCTACACCTCAGCTCAGAGAGGTCGCCCAGACAGGGACACAGTCTACACCTCAGCTCAGAGAGGTCGCCCAGACAGGGACACAGTCTACACCTCAGCTCAGAGAGGTCGCCCAGACAGGGACACAGTCTACACCTCAGCTCAGAGAGGTCGCCCAGACAGGGACACAGTCTACACCTCCGCTCAGAGAGGTCGCCCAGACAGGGACACAGTCTACACCTCAGCTCAGAGAGGTCGCCCAGACAGGGACACAGCCTACACCTCAGCTCAGAGAGGTCGCCCAGACAGGGACACAGTCTACACCTCCGCTCAGAGAGGTCGCCCAGACAGGGACACAGTCTACACCTCCGCTCAGAGAGGTCGCCCAGACAGGGACACAGTCTACACCTCAGCTCAGAGAGGTCGCCCAGACAGGGACACAGTCTACACCTCAGCTCAGAGAGGTCGCCCAGACAGGGACACAGTCTACACCTCAGCTCAGAGAGGTCGCCCAGACAGGGACACAGCCTACACCTCAGCTCAGAGAGGTCGCCCAGACAGGGACACAGCCTACACCTCAGCTCAGAGAGGTCGCCCAGACAGGGACACAGCCTACACCTCAGCTCAGAGAGGTCGCCCAGACAGGGACACAGCCTACACCTCAGCTCAGAGAGGTCGCCCAGACAGGGACACAGCCTACACCTCAGCTCAGAGAGGTCGCCCAGACAGGGACACAGCCTACACCTCAGCTCAGAGAGGTCGCCCAGACAGGGACACAGTCTACACCTCAGCTCAGAGAGGTCGCCCAGACAGGGACACAGTCTACACCTCAGCTCAGAGAGGTCACCCAGACAGGGGACACAGTCTACACCTCAGCTCAAAGAGGTCGCCCAGACAGGGACACAGCCTACACCTCAGCTCAGAGACGTTGCCCAGACAGGGACACAGCCTACACCTCAGCTCAGAGAGGTCACCCAGACAGGGACACAGTCTACACCTCAGCTCAGAGAGGTCACCCAGACAGGGGACACAGCCTACACCTCAGCTCAGAGAGGTCGCCCAGACAGGGACACAGCCTACACCTCAGCTCAGAGAGGTCGCCCAGACAGGGACACAGCCTACACCTCAGCTCAGAGAGGTCGCCCAGACAGGGACACAGCCTACACCTCAGCTCAGAGAGGTCGCCCAGACAGGGACACAGCCTACACCTCAGCTCAGAGAGGTCGCCCAGACAGGGACACAGTCTACACCTCAGCTCAGAGAGGTCGCCCAGACAGGGACACAGTCTACACCTCAGCTCAGAGAGGTCACCCAGACAGGGGACACAGTCTACACCTCAGCTCAAAGAGGTCGCCCAGACAGGGACACAGCCTACACCTCAGCTCAGAGACGTTGCCCAGACAGGGACACAGCCTACACCTCAGCTCAGAGAGGTCACCCAGACAGGGACACAGTCTACACCTCAGCTCAGAGAGGTCACCCAGACAGGGGACACAGTCTACACCTCAGCTCAAAGAGGTCGCCCAGACAGGGACACAGCCTACACCTCAGCTCAGAGACGTTGCCCAGACAGGGACACAGCCTACACCTCAGCTCAGAGACGTTGCCCAGACAGGGACACAGCCTACACCTCAGCTCAGAGACGTTGCCCAGACAGGGACACAGCCTACACCTCAGCTCAGAGAGGTCGCCCAGACAGGGACACAGTCTACACCTCAGCTCAAAGAGGTCGCCAAGACAGGGACACAGCCTACACCTCAGCTTAGTATGTCGCTCAGACAGGGGACACAGTCTACACCTCAGCTCAGAGAGGTCGCCCAGACAGGGACACAGCCTACACCTCAGCTCAGAGAGGTCGCCCAGACAGGGACACAGCCTACACCTCAGCTCAGAGAGGTCGCCGACACAGGCAGAGGCCGGGACTGACCTCCAGGTGCCTTCCCCAGGAAGCCCACCTGCCAGGCATAAAGACAGCCTGCATAACGCGGCTCTGGAAGGCAAAATCCTGAGGATGGCCGGCCAGGGCGGCCGTGCTGCGGCATGTGCACGCACAGAGACACGCCTGTCATCGCACCACCGAGACACACATATGTGCAGGGTGCACGTGTGGCGCAGGCTGAACTTGGCCGCGGGTTCCAGGCTCAAACCGCAGCAGAACGTTGGGCTCTCTCGACACACAGGCCCACACCCGCACACACTCACCGCAGGGTGGTGACGGGCCTTGCGTGTGCAGGACCCTCCAGCAGAGGCCCCTCTGCCCGCCCCCCCGCCGCGTGGCCGCAGCCTCCCAGGGCCGGTCCCCGTCGGTCACCACATGAATGTCACACACCAAGCGGTGGCTCCTGACCAGCTCCCACAGCCCAAAGGAGCTTCAAACAGCCTGGGGGCGGGAGGGGGAGACCCTCACACCCCGGGGTCAGCAGGGCACGCAGCGACCCGGGAAGCTCTTTCTGTTTCATCTTCAAAGCCAGGCGTTCTGCAAGTCTTTCCTTCCATCAATCACCCTCTCAAAGACACTTCGCCGGCGAGCACTGTGACCAGCAGGGCCACCGGGGGCTCGGAACTGGGGGCGTCCGTCCGCTCTGCACCCCTGCCCCACGCAGGCTCCCCGCTGATGGTCAGCGAGGTCAGCCCCACCGCCTCCTGCTCTGGTCTCCGGTCAGCTTCCTAGAAAACCCATTCAGACTACGATCCTTTGCCAAAAAACCCTGCTCTGGACACAAAGGGTCAAGTGTAGCCGCCGACTCTGCTGGGGGATGGACTGCTCTCTTTTCCTGCTTCCAGTCTGGGACCAGGGAAGAAAGCAACCCCAAAGTGGCTTTGTTCCCGGTAACACACACACACACACACACACACACACACACACACACACACACTGCCGTGCCGATCCAGATCCTATGGCCTGAAAGGAATTATATACCACAAAACAAGTTCCATCACCAGGCCTCCAGCAAACTCCTCTCGGCAGCCCGGCGTCTCGGAGAGCCCGCAGGGGCCATCGGAATCGGATGTCCGGATGTGTCCACTTCATCAGCCAGCGAGGCCTTGAGTCCTTGCAGGCCCTCCCTGCGGCCTCCTCCCTCTCCTCCTCCTCCTCCTCCTCTCTCTCTCTCTCTCTCTCTCCCTCTCTCTCTCTCTCCCTCTCTCTCCCTCTCTCCCTGGAACCCACTCCGGCCCCCTCGATTCAGGCCTCACACTCCCACAATGCAGCCGTGAAAGGTGTAGTGTTCATTCCCTGGGCGTCTTTCTGATCAGATCAGATTTCAGCAAAAGGCACTTGCAAGCCTGCCATCCTGCCCCAGCCTGTGTGCGTGCCAGCGACGACTGTGTTTCCTTCCCCTGGCCCGTGACAGTTGGGGAGGGGGCCGTAAGGTCGGACTCAGTTCATCCCCGACACTGCAGACACACCTTCATCCCCGACACTGCAGACACACCTGCCAGAGTCCAGCCCCCACCCCAGCAAATGGCCGAAGGCGACGCCAGCGGCCGTCTCCCTGGCAACTCCTGTGGCCCGTCCTGGTCCCCGGTTCTAATAAACGTGCCGCCGCCAGGCCGCTAGGCCCTGAGCACTGGACTCGGGCTGGGTTTCCAGTTTCTCAGCTGGTCTGTCTCACAACAAAAGCAGCCAGGCCCTCCAAGCTTAGGCTGTCCTGCCCTGGGGACACCAGGAGCTGAGGACCTCCTTCCGCTGAGAACACAACGCCGGAAACCCCCTACGCTACCCCACCCCACCCGAAGATGGTGGCCCCAGGTAGCCCCAGCCTCCCCCCTGCGTACACACACGCACACGCACACGCACACGCACACAGAATGGCAGGTAAGCACTTCCAGCCCCGCAGCCCCTCTGGGGACAGAGAACACCCGACTGGCAGTTCCTGGAGAGAACATTCCAAAATGGAGGCACCTGTGCCAAGTCAGGTCTGGGGCCCCTGCTATGGAGCCAGCAGCGCCGGCTCTGCTAGTGGGCTGGGGCGGGGGGAGAGGAGACGGGGGGGGCAGGGGGGCGCATGGGAGGGTTCAAAGCTGGCGCGTCTCCAGGTCTTCCCACCTCCGGCCGAGCTCAGTAAGCGGTGAGAGGGCCGGGCGGTGGCACACCTGGTTGACTGCACCTGTTCCCATGTGCAGGAACCTGGGTTCAATTCCCCGCTCCCCACCTGCAAGGGGGGAAGCAGGGCTGCTGGTGTCTGTGTCTCTCCCTCCCTCAATTTCTCTCCGTCTCTAGTAAATAAATTAAACAGTGGGGGAGACAGCACTAACAGGCCTGCACACAGACTCTCCTGCCTGAGGCTCTGAGGCCCCAGGTTCAGTCCCCAGCACCATCAGCCAGAGCTCAGCAGGGCCTGGGCTGGCTGATATCTATCTGTCTCTCTCCCTGTCCCTCTGTCTCTACTGAAAAATAAAATGGGGAGTCAGGCGGGAGTGCAGCGGGTTAAGCGCACATGGCGGAAAGCACGAGGACCGGCGTGAGGATCCCAGTTCAAGCCCCCGGCTCCCCACCTGCAGGGGAGTCGCTTCCCAGGCGGTGAAGCAGGTCTGCAGGTGTCTGTCTGTCTCTCCCCCTCTCTGTCTTCCCCTCCTCTCTCCATTTCTCTCTGTCCTGTCCAACAACCACCACAGCAAGGGCAACAAACTGGGGAAAATAGCCCCCAGGAGCAGTGGATTCGTAGTGCTGGCCTGGAGGCAATAAATGAATAAATGAATAAATAAATATAAAATAAAATGGACTGAGGAGACAGCACAGGGGTTCTGCAAAGTCTCTCCTGCCTGAGCCTCTGAGGTCCCAGGTTCAGTTCCCGGCACCACCATCAGTCAGAGCTGTGTAGTGCTCTGGTTAACAGTAAGAACCATGACAGTAATGATCATTAATATCAACAACCACGAAGCAGGGGAGACAGCACAGAGATTCCGCAGAAGACTCTCCTGCCTGAGACTCCGAGGCCCCAGGTTCAGTCCCCAGCACTACCATCAGCCAGAGCTCAACAAGGCTCTCGGGAAATAATAATAACGACGACGATGATAATAACCATGATAATAACGGTTCGGCAAAAGCCTCTCCTGCCCGAGGCTCTGAGGCCGCAGGTTCAGTCCCCAGCACCACCAGCAGCCAGGGCTCAGCAGGGCTGCGGGGAATCGGAAAACGAGGGAAGTCGCAGTGGCGTGGAAGGCAGGCCTGCCGGCTGGTGTGCACACAGAGCGACCCCAAGGTCCTCGGAAAGAAGCAGGTGGGTTTTGGCCTCACCTGCCGCCTCCAAGACACAGGTGAGGTTTGCCCAGTGGGAGGAAGCTATGCAGCTGGGAGGGTCCCCCTAGGCCTGGGCCCGCCCACCCAGCCCCGGCCTGCACAGGTGGTCCCTGGCTCACCTTTGACCCCGTCCCCTCCCCAGTGGTCCCCTCTCCGGGGTCCCCGGCTCACCTTTGACCACAGCCGCCTCCTTGAGGTGATGTGCCAGGAAGTCGATGCTGGCGTAGCTGCCCGCACCGGAGCCCGGGCCCCCGCAACCACCTGTTGCGCCGCCGGCCCCCATGGTGCCCATGAGGCCGCCCAGGCTGCGGGTCCTGCCCCAGGCCGCCCTGTCCGCAGGGTGCGGGGCCACCTGCTCCCGCACGTCGATGGCGATGTAGTTGAGGCCGTTCTGGAAGCCGGAGGACGTCTCCCTGCGCATGGGGGCGGCCCCCAGACCCCCGAGCTGGCCCGCCGTCCAGGGCCGCCCCGGCTGCAGGTGGCGGGGGGACGCGGGGGGCTCGTCACCCGCACCCGGGGCCGCGCCGCCTTCACTGCTTTTCCGGAGAGACACGTTTTCCACGGAGGCCGAGTTGGGGCGCTTGGGGGTGTGGGCGAAGGAGGGCGACACGGGGGTCACTGTGGTGGTGGACGAGAAGGTCTCGGAGCTGTGGCGGCGCCGGCCGCCCTGGGGGTCGGCGCGGATGACCTTGGCGCCGCGGTGCGGGTCGGGGGCCCCCGCCTGCAGGAAGGCCTCCACGCCCGACACCTGTTCTTTGAGGCTGCGGCGCTTGGCGGCCAGCACGGGGCCGGACAGCTCGGGCCGCGAGGGAGCGGCCGCCACCCCCAGGGCCATCTCGGTGTAGTCGCCGTCGCCGTCCCCGGGCTCGTCACGGGCACATTGGGTGGGCGGCCGCGGGGGCAGCGGAGGACACGGGGAGGCCGCGTCGGGGGAAAGCAGGGCGTCGGGCGAGCCCAGGGGGTGGTCCCCGGGGCGGCCGGGCCGGGGCGACCGAGGTGAGCTCAGGCTGGGGTCCAGGTTCATGTAGTCGGACAGCGGGGAGCGCAGGCGACTGTCGCCGCTGGTGCCCGGGGTCCCCGAGCCGAGCGACGACGCGGGGCTGCCGGCCAGCAGCGGGCTGGACGACGCGGCCGAGGCGGGCTCCCCGAAGTCGATGTGGATGTACTCGCCGGGGCTGCGGGGCTCAGACGCGCAGGGCGGGCGGGGCGGCGCGTCCAGCGCCAAGCGCGTGGGGCGCACGGGCCGGGGGCGCACGGGGCCCAGCCCGTCTGCGCGCAGCGGCCTCCCGGAGGCCTGTCCGGCCTGTCCGGCGCGGGGGCCCGGCTCGGGCCCGTCCTCCTCCTCCAGGATGCGGCCCACGGGCGAGCTCATGAGCACGTACTGGTCGGTGTCCCCGTTGCACAGGGCCGCGGCCTTGGCGGCGCGGGGCAGCGAGCCGGGGCCGTGGCCGTGGCCGTGGCCAAAGCCTGGGGGGCCGCGGGGCGGCTCGGCGGAGTCCGGCGGGGTCCCCGCGTCACCGGGGGACATGTTGAGGTAGTCCCCGCCGGCCCGGGCGCCGTCCACCCACAGGCGGGCGCCGCACCACATGCGCACGTAGCGGCCGTCGTCCGGGGAGCTGTCGGCGGCCTGCGGGGCTCCGGCCAGGCCGCGGGGCTGCAGGATGAGCTTGGGCGCCGACACGCTGGTGGGGCTGGTGGGGCTGGTGGGGCTCATGGGGCTCATGGGCACGTAGTCGCCGCCCCCCGCGCCCGCCAGCAGCGCGGCGCCCGGCGTCATGGGCACGTAGCCGTCGTGCGGGGCGCGGCCGGGCCCGATCTCCACGTGGCCATAGTCCTCCGGGTAGGCCAGGCGCGGCGAGGACGCGGGCGCGCGCGGGTGTCCGGGGCTGCGGGCCAGCGCGGCGCGGAGCAGCGTGCGCTCGTCCAGGGAGGCGGACGCGGGCTGCGGCGGGACGGGGCGCTGGCGGGCGGGCGCGCTCAGCGAGCAGGTGCGGGGCCGGTGCAGGGCGCGTTCCCAGTCCCCGGCCCCGCGGCCCGGCGCCGGCCTGTCCATGCTCACGTAGCCCGCCAGCTCGGCCGTCGCGGGGGGCGTCCCGGACCCCGACTCTGGGGTGCGGCTCCCCGGCGGGGCCCCGGGGCTGGAGCCGTACTCGTCCTGCGACATGCAGCCCGCGTCGCTGGGCGAGCCCGAGGCGGAGGCCGAGGCGGAGGCGCTGCCGCTGGACGGCCGCGGGGCCCCGGGGTGCGGGGGAGGCGAGGGCGCCACGTGCGGTGGCGGCGGCGCGAACCCCCGGCCGGCGCCCAGCGTGTGCGAGCGGCCCAGGGCTGCGCGCCCCGGGCCCGGACTGACCGGGCTCCCCGCCGCCCCGTCGCCCTCGCTGGCCGTGCGCGCCCGGGGGGCCCCGGCGGGGTGGGCGGGCGGCGTGGCGGCCAGCCCGTCGTTGCGCGAGCGGCGCGGCAGCCCCGTCTGGCTGGGCGGCAGGTGCACCGGGTGGTGGTGGCGCCGCGCCCCCGGCACGCTGATGGGGTGCGTGGCCGACGACTGGCTCTTGCTGCGCGGCCGGAACTCGCACAGCTCCTTGAGCGCCTTCATGGCCTCCAGGATGGTCTCGTGGATGTTCTGCGCCACCACCGCGTCGTCCGCCTGCATCCACAGCTCGCCGGGGCCCGTGGCGGCCGAGCGCCCCACCTCCATGAAGAAGAAGCTGTCCGAGTGGCCGCAGCGCCGGATGCTCATGAGCTGCAGCGTGACGGCCGGCTGCTCGCAGTTGAGGCGCACGAAGCCCACGGTGCGCGCCGACAGGCACAGGCGGTGCACGCCCGTCAGGTGGCGGCTCTGGCCCAGCCCCTTGGGCTTCAGGGTCACCTGCCACACCTCGCGGTAGGCGGGCGCGTCGTCGGGGCCCAGCGCGCCGGGCAGGGGCGCGCTGCCGGCCGCCCCGGGGTGCGCGTGGCGGGGGGCTCCGGGGGGCGGCTCGGCCTGCGCGCGGGTCTCGCCCAGCAGCTGCGCCAGCGCCCGGTACCAGCCGTCCTGCTCCTGCTCGCTGTCGGCCGCCACGGCGAAGTACTCGTCGCGGGTGTAGAGCGCCACCAGGTACTTGTGCTTGGCGTCGGCGCGCTTGTGCACGTTCAGGCAGCAGTCGAGCGCGATCACCCGCTTGGGCGCGGCCGCCTTGCTGCGCCACTTCTTCTCGCTCTCGTAGTACTCCAGGCGCGGCGCGCCCCCGCCCCCGCCCCCGTCCGCGTCCCCGCCGCCCGCGGGCGCGCGCAGCACGAAGAAGCGCTTGTGGCCGTGGCGCAGTTTGCGCAGGTAGCCGCACTTGCGCACGCCCTGCCGGCTGTTGTTGTTGTTGTTGAGGTTCGGGCCGTCGGCGGCCGCGGGGGCCCCGGGGGGGCTGGCCATGGCGTCCCTGCTCCGGCTCGCGCTCCGGCTCGGGCTCCGGCTCCGGCTCCGGCTCCTGGCGGGCGGGGCGGGTGAGGGCCGCGGGGCTCGGGGGCTGCTGCCCCCTGCCCGGGGGTTGCTCCGGGGGGTTCTGCGGGGCTCCGGGATGTGCTCCGGGGGTGCTGCGGGGCTCCGGGATGTGCTCCGGGGCTCCGGGGGGGTGCTCCGGGGGTGCTGCGGGGCTCCGGGGGGTGCTCCGGAGGGTGCTGCGGGGCTCCGGGATGTGCTCCGGGGGGTGCTGCGGGGCTCCGGGATGCTCGGAGGGTGCTCCGGGGCTCCGGGATGTGCTCCGGGGGTACTGCGGGGCTCCGGGGCTGCTGCGGGGCTCCCGGATGCTCGGAGGGTGCTCCGGGATGTGCTCCGGGGGTGCTGCGGGGCTCCGGCGGTGGTCGGGGTGCTGCGGGGCTCCGGGATGTATGTGCTGCGGGGGTCCGGGACGTGCCCCGGGGGTGTTCCGGGGCTCCGGGGGCCGGCTAGGGCGCGCTGCCGCTCGGCTCCGGGGCGCCCGAGGTCCCCGCGGCCGCCGGCTCCTGCACCTGCTGCGGCCGGGCTGCGGGCTGGCGGCGGGGCCCGGCGCGCGGCGAGTAACACATCGCGCTCGGCGAGTGTCTCAACTAAGAGCAAAACAACATGTGACTCGGCGTGACGCAGCCCGCGCCGCCCCGCCCCGCGCCGCCATTGGCGCCGCGCCCCCCGACCGACGGCCCGCGCGGCCAATAGAGGGTCGCGCTCGTGGGCCGCCCCCAGTCCCCGCCCATCGCGCCGCGCGCCGCTCGCCCGGCCTTCCCGCCGGCCCCGCCCCCCCCCCCCCCCGAGTCTGGCACCGGGACTGGGTGCGGGGCGCTGGGCTGGGTGCGGGGCGCGGCTGGGCGCGGGGCGTGGGACTGGGTGCGGGGCTGGGCGCGGGACTGGGGGCGGGGCGTGGGACTGGGGGCGGGGCGCGGCTGGGCGCGGGGCGTGGGACTGGGTGCGGGGCTGGGCGCGGGACTGGGGGCGCGGCTGGGAGCGGGGCTGGGTGCGGGGCTGGGCGCGGGACTGGGGGCGGGGCGGGGCGCGGGTCCCGGATCCTGGACACACCCTGCCCTGTGCGCAGCCGCTCCATCAGCGGGGACCGAGCTTCCGCCGGGAGGGCGCAGCGCGGGGCTGGAAAGGGGGGACCGCGACCCCAGACCCCTTGTGCTTCCCAACCTCGTGCGCCCTGGACCCCATCAGCCCGCGGGAGGGGACAGCGCGGGGAGGCAGTGCTGCACCCGGACCCCGGACCCTGGCACCCAGACCCGGGACCCCAGACCCTGGAAACCGGACTCCGGACCCTGGCACCCAGACCCCGGACCCGGGACCCCAGACCCTGGAAACCAGAACCCAGACCCCGGACCACAGACCCTGGGACCCAGACCCTGGAACCCAGACCCCAGACCCGGGACCCCAGACCCTGGAAACCGGAACCCAGACCCCGGACCACAGACCCTGGAACCCAGACCCCAGACCCGGGACCCCAGACCCTGGAAACCGGAACCCAGACCCCGGAACCCGGACCCCGGACTACAGACCCTGGAACCCAGACCCTGGAACCCAGACCCGGGACCCCAGACCCTGGAAACCGGACCCCAGACCCTGGAACCCAGACCCCGGACCCCAGACCCTGGAACCCAGACCCCAGACCACAGACCCCGGACCCCAGACCCTGGAACCCAGACCCTGGAACCCAGACCCCGGACCACAGACACCAGACCCCGGACCACAGACACCGGACCCCAGACCCTGGAACCCAGACCCCGGACCCCAGACCCTGGAACCCGGACCCCAGACCACAGACCCTGGAACCCAGACACCGGACCCCAGACCCTGGAACCCGGACCCCAGACCCTGGAACCCAGACCCCGGACCACAGACACCGGACCCCAGACCCTGGAACCCAGACCCCGGACCCCAGACCCTGGAACCCGGACCCCGGACCACAGACCCTGGGACCCAGACCCCAGACCCCGGACCCTGGAACCCAGACCTCAGACCCCGGACCTTGGAACCCAGACCCCGGACCCAACCCCAGACCCTGAAACCCAGACCCTGGACCCTGGAACTCAGACCCCGGACCCAGACCCCAGACCCTGGAACCTAGACACCGGACCCAGACCCCAGACCCTGGAACCTAGACCCTAGAACCCAGACCCTGGAACTCAGACCCCAGACTCTGGACTCCGGGCCCTAACCCCAGACTCTGGAGCCCGGACCTCAACCCTGGACCCCCGACCATGGACCCCGGACCCCAGACCGGCTGGCGAGGACCTCCCCCCACCCATGCACCCCGACCTCCATGAGCCGAGCTGCAACTTCCACGGGGCAGGGGAGTGGGCTGCACCCCGGACCCCCAACCCAGGACCCCATGAGCCGGCTGCAGTTTCCACCGGGGAGGGGGCGCAGATCCGGGGCAGCAGGGGGAGGTGCTGGGGAGGGGCGCCGCCTCCACGGGCGGGACAGGGGGGCGACCGCAGGGGCGCGGAGAGCCGGCGCGGGGCGGGGGCGCGCGGGGTGCAGACACCCCGGGGTGGGGGAGGCGGGGGCGCGCGGGTGCCGGCACCCCGGGGTGGGGGAGGCGGGGGCGCGCGGGGTGCAGACACCCCGGGGTGGGGGAGGCGGGGGCGCGCGGGTGCCGGCACCCCTAGGGCGGGGCGGGGGCGCGCCCCCGATGGCGCGCGGGAGCGGCTGGGAGGGGCCGGGCCGCAGCTTGTTTACCGCGGTGTGGCGGGTGTCGCCTGCGCAAAGGGGCTTCCTGGGGGCGGCGCTGCCCTCTGGGTCCCCCGCACGCACCCGGGGAGGAGCCTGGCCGTTGGGGTCTCCCGCCCCCCAGCGCGCGGGCCGGGGAGGTGACCGCGGGGCGCTGAGGGGCCACTGCGGCTTCCAGGGCGGGGGGCGGGGGGCGCCTTCCCAGGCCAGCACCCAGGGGTGCCCGAGATGCGGAACCTGCCCGCGTCCCTGCAGCAAGGCCGCTGTCCGGTGGGCTGCAGTCGGGTCCTGCTGCGACCTCCTGACGCCCCCAGCACCGCACAGCACCGTCCGTGAGGGATCCCACCCCCAGCACCGCAGAGCATCCTCCATGAGGCCGGGACCCCACCCCCAGCACCGCAGAGCATCCTCGAGAGACCCCACCCCCAGCACCGCACAGCACCCTCCATGAGGGACCTCACCCCCAGGGCACCCTCCATGAGGCAGGGACCCCACCCCCAGCACCCCAGAGCACCCTCCATGAGGCAGGGACCCCAGCTGCTGCAGGTCCCACGGAAACAAGGCTCCACAGGACAGGACCCTTGTCCGGTTTTGTTTGTTTGTTTGCTTTCCTTTCTTTTTTCTGGCTTTGTTTCTCAGCATGACTTCTGCAGGCTTGCCTTGCTGTGTCTTATCAGTCCCAGGAGATTGGATGGTGGCCTGCATCAGGCCCCAACACCTTTTAGCACCACAGACCTTCCCGGGAAGGGAGGCCACCGCTGTGGTTTCTGAGACAGTGACGTCTATTTTGAACTCATCTCGAGAAGCGGGTGGAGGATGGAGCAGACACACAGATGGCAGCAGTTGAAGGCCTGGCGTGTGCACCATCGCCATCCCTGACCAGGGCCGGGACTGGGGAGAGCAGACGCCAAGGGGTCACATTTGCATCGGGTGAATTCAGAGTAGAGCCCCTGCCCCCCCCCCATATAAAAACCAGACTTAACAGACTGACAGACGCCCTCCCCCATGTGTCCTGGACCCCACCTCCCCAGAGCCCTGCCCCATTAGGGACAGACAGACACAGGCTGGGGGTGTGGATCCACCTGCCAACACCCATGTCCAGTGGGGAAGCAATGACAGAAGCCAGAACTTCACCTTCTGCTCCCCATAAAGAATTTGGGTCCAGGCTCCCAGAGGGAGAGAAATGTCAGGGGAAGGTGAGCAGAGGGCTCTGAACCCCAACTCCATCAGGGCCCAGAGAGAGAAGAGGAAAAAAGGAGGGACATTCAGAAGGAGTAACGGGGAGTCAGGCAGTAGCGCAGTGGGTTAAGTGCAGGTGGCGCAAAGCACAAGGACCGGTGTAAGGATCCTGGTTTGAGCCCCCGGCTCCCCACCTGCAGGGGAGTCGCTTCACAGGCGGTGAAGCAGGTCTGCAGGTGTCTGTCTTTCTCTCCCCCTCTCTGTCTTCCCTTCCTCTCTCCATTTCTCTCTGTCCTATCCAACAACGACATAAATAACAACAATAAAAAACAACAAGGGCAACAAAAGGGAAAATAAATATAAAAAAAGTAGTAACAGGTGTAGGTATGACTTGGAAAAGAAGAGAAGGCAGGATCATAGGAGGGGAATAAAAAGGCTAAATTTAGACAAATAGTTGTAGAAATGATAGTTAATCCAGGGGCTGAGCGGTGGCGCACCTGGCTAAGTGCTCACAGCACGGTACAAAGACTTGGTTCGAGCCCCAGTCCCCACTTGCAGGGGGAGGGGGAGCTTCACGAATGAGAAAGCAGGGCTGCGGGTGTCTCTCTGCCTTGTCTCTCTCTCTCTATCTCCCCCTCCCTTCTCACTCTCTGGCTGTCTTATTCCAGTAAATAAGTTGCTATATCTGCAACTTAGGAGAACTGCTGTAGCTTCCAGTGGAAGGATTGGGGATCCAGAACTCTGGTGGCGGGAACCATGTGTAACTAGGTGACAACTCCTGTTACCTTGTAATTTTGTAAATCAGTATTAAATCACTGATACAAAAAATTAGAAATAAATAAAAACCAGGCTTTAGAAAGTGGCACCTCTGAGAGGCGTGTGTGTCTGCACAGGAGCACATGCACAGGTGTGTGTTCTGTGAGTGTGCTGGGCAGATTGTGAGCGTGTGTGCAAGTACCGTGTGTCCGTCTCCGTCAGAGTCACCACGCCCACAGAACCCGGCCTCACTGGCGGTACCCCTCCCAGCCCCCCAGAGCCCTACACCTTCCTTTCAAGGAGTCACACCAATGGGCCACACTATGGAGACCAGGAGAGGACAGGGTCCTGAGAGACCTGTCAGGACAGGGTCCACACCTGGCACAGTCACACACAGCTGCACACAGACACACCAGCACGCCAGGGACTCAGCTGATTCACATACATGTGAACACGCCTGCACACGCGTGATTTTCCCCACCTGCGGGGGGGGAGCTTCATGAGTGGTGAAGCAGGGCTGCAGGTGTCTCTCTGTCTCCCTCTCTGCCTCCCCCTTCCCTCTCAATTTCTGGCTGTCTCTATCAAATAAAGATAATACAAAAAACAGTGTCAGCTTTGAAATCTTTGGATTCCTCCCCTCTTAGGGTGAATTTGTGCTAAATGCCCTTTTTAATAAGAATCTCTGTTCACGTGTGAGTGGGTGAGAAGTCCAGCATCACCCCGACACGGTCGGGCAGTCAGGGTGCTACCCGGGGCCCCGTGCTGGACTCTGCACTCTGTGCTCTGTCACTGAGCCCCCCCCCCCATGCTTCTTTGTTCATTTGTGGTTTTGCCCCTGGGGTTATGGCTGGGACTCAGTAGTGGCACTGTTCCTGTCGACTTTTTTTTTTTTAATAGAGGGTGAGAGAGAGGGAGGTGAAGGAGAGGAGACACACCTGCAGCCTGGCTCCAGGGCTCGTAAAATGCTTTCCTCTCCCTCCTTCCCTGCAGGGGAAGACCAGGGACTTGAACCCAGGTCTTTTGGCATGGCAAGATGAGCGGTCTGTCATGCCAGTCTGTTTGAAGTAAAAGTGTCAGACACTTTTTCCACCCAGGAGGAAGCCAGTCTTGAAGGGGCAGTGAGTTCTGCAGAGAGAGGTGAGCACTGCCCAGGCTTCTGCCCCAGGAGTGCCTGCCCCCCCCACCCCACCCCGTGGGCTCACCAGATAAGCTCTTTATCTACTGAGAGCCGGCTGGACACCTCCTTGTTCTCCAACTTTCTCCCACAGTTTTCCAGCTAGTAGCTCCTGGCAGGGGCCAGGCTCAGAGCTGGGGACCATGGGAGCCGCCTGTCTCCTGCACATTGAGAGGCATTTGGGCCCCAGGGGTGTTCACTAAGGATGTTTCTTACTTTGGGATGACAAAATGACCCTGTCTTTGAGCAAGGTGTGTGTGTGTGTGTGTGTGTGTGTGTGTGTGTGTGTGTGTGTGTGTGTGTGTGTGTCAGCGATTCCTTGATGAAAATATTCTTCCTGTCTTACTCTGATTGTCTATATAGAATAATTTCGAGACAAGGTAGGGATTTTTAAGGGCATCACAAGTTTATATAACATGAGAATGATCACACATATCATATCGATGCTCTTCTCCATTGCCTTTAAGAAAATCATGTAGAAAAGAAATCCTTATGGGCAAATATATATAAACATACACAGACAGTTGTAGAAATAGTAGTCAGCCCACATCTGTGACCTTGGGAGAACCACTGCAGTTTCCAGTGGAGGGGATGGGGACACAGAGCTGTGGTGGTGGGGACCGGTGGAATTAATTATACCTCTGTTATCTTGTAACTTTGTAAATCACTAATAAAAACAAAGAAACCCTTTAGCTTGTGTGAGCTCTTTTTTTCTCTCTTTTCTCCCCACCCCCACTGTTTAAATTCTTGACTCTGTTGTGTCTTAGTTCTTTCTATTTATTACTATTTTTGTGTTTTTTTAAAAAACATTTATTCCCTTTTGTTGTGTTTGTTATTTTATTGTTGTTATTGATATGTTGTTGTTGGATAGGACAGAGAGAAATGGAGAGAGGAGGGGAAGACAGAGAGGGGGAGAGAAAGACAGACACCTGCAGACCTGCTTCACCGCCTGTGAAGCGACTCCCCCTGCAGGTGGGGAGCCGGGGGCTTGAACTGGGATCCTTATGCCGGTCCTTGTGCTTTGTGCCACGTGCGCTTAACCCGCTGCGCTACCGCCTGACTCCCTATTTATTACTATTTTTTAAATTGTCCCCAGAGTCGTCACTGGAACTCGGAGGCAACACTACAAATCCTCCACTCCCTGTGCCCATATCTCTTTCTTTTTTTTTTTTTCTCCCTGTTCTATTCGATGGGACAGAGGGATTGAGAGGGGAGGGGTGAGAGACAGAGAGACCTGAAGCCCTGCTTCACCTCTCCTGAAGCTTCCTCCCCTCTCCCCCAGCTGGGGAGCAGAGGCTGGGATCCCGGCCCTTGTGCATGGTAGCGTGTCCTTAAACAGGTGCGCCACGGCACACCTGTCTAGAGGGGCTGGGTGTAAAACTGGCCCGGCAGCTCCTGAACTGGAATGCTCTGTTGCAGGCTGGGTCCCTGAGGGGCTGCCGGCACTCTCACAGCCCGCTGCGAACTGTTTTCCCCACAGATATATTTGCTAATATGTTTCAACTGAAATTTCACAAGCATTTTGTAACCTGTGGGCTCTGTGCACTAGGATGGAGGGCATGAGAGCGGTAGCTGGTGCTGGGAGCCTCTCCTCTTTGAGTGCAGATATTTAACAGGTATTTAAAGGCCTCCCGCAGCACTGGCGGCTGACTCCATCCCTCAAATTACAAAGGTTGGACTGAAAAGCACCGATGCACTTCCAACAGCCCCTCTCTTTTTAGTTTTGTTTTTTTATTCACTTTTTTTTGATTTGTTGGATAGACAGCCAGAAGTCAAGAGGGATGGGGGAGGGAGAGAGGGAGAGACAGAGAGACACCTGCAGCCCTGATTCACCACTCGAAAAGCTTTCCCCCTGCAGGTGGGGACCCGGGGCTCAAACCCTGGTCCTAGTACGTTGTAACACATGCGCCCAACCAGGTGCGCCACCACCCGGCCCCTGGACAGCCCCTCTCTTAATATTTATTTGCAGAGAAAGAGAGATGGTCTGGAGCAGACGGTACTATGTGTGCGTGTCAGGGAAGGGCTCTACTATGGCTTCATTTAAAGAATTGTAGCCTGTTTTCTTTTTTTAAATGTTTTCGTTTGTTTTATGAAAGAGAGAAAGACACAGTCAGGGAGGGAAACACCAGAGCCCCACTCACCTCTGACTGATGGTGGTGCTGGGGATTGAACCTGGGGCCTCCGAGCCTCAGGCAGGAGAGTCTTTTGCAGAACCATTATACTGTCTTCTCAGCACATTTTTTTTTTTTAGATGATAGATAGATAGATAGGTAGATAGACAGACAGACGGATGGATGGATGACAGGACCCAGAGCCCAGCTGAGGTCTGGCTGATGGTGGTGCTGAGGACTGAACCTGGGGTCTCAGAGCCTCAGGCAGGAGAGTCTTTTGCTGACCCCTGTGCTGTGTCCGCAGCCCCTTCTATGACTTTTCAATCAAGAATCCTGCTGAACAGTGGGTGTCTGGGGTTGGTGGTGCTGGGGGCTGCCCATCTGTGAAGGGTGCGGGAGACCCACACACCCGCATTCAGCGGTTTTGCCTGTAATCAGGACGAGGGAGAAGGGACCTGAACTCCAGCCGCCCATGGCAAAGCCTCTGCCCAGATGTCTGAACCCTCTGCCTGTTTGTCACAGGGGCGGCTGGTTCTAATGGACGAGGCCCCCTGTGACCTCTCCTGCTTGCAGCTTGGGGGTGTGTTTCCGGTCACATCGCCCTCTGCACCCAAGACCTCCCATGGCTGCAAGGGCATTCCGGGACACAGAGCTGGGTCCCAGGGAAAGCAGGGTGCGGGGGGGGGGGGGGGGCGGGGGCTTCCTCCTGGGACCTGCACCGTGTGGGGTCTGCCACACCACACCACGGCAGGAGAAAGCTGCCGGTCCCGGGCTCAGGAGGGAGGAGAGCAGAGCAATGCAACTCCAGGTGGACACAACGCCATTTCCTGGGAGAGGAAGTGGCCGGACGGGAGGGGGTGGGCAGAGCCACCTGGGGTTGTTCTTGAACCGCTATCAGCTGTCAGGGCGGGGCGGGGGGGGGGGGGGAGGGCACAAGCAGCATCACTGATCCTGCTGTTGGGCTGCAAACTCTCACCCTGGTTTTGCAAACCGCTCCGGGTTTGGGTGGGGGAGGTCATTACACGGTCACCTCCCTTTCCCCAGAGGCCGAAGGCTCCCTGTGGACTCTGCAGTCTGTCCGTCGTCCGTCAGCAGCCTTCCCCCATCTCTGCTGCCTTTGGCTCTGTGGCTGTTTTCAAGAGTTGTTGTGAAACCCAACCTCAAGCTGACAGAGGAAGGGTGCCCGCTCTTGCAGACAGCACCACCAAGCGGCAGCCTCTCTCAGAAGCTGCAACAGCCAAGCCCAGCTCCCCCCACACACATCTGCCCAGGAAGGTGCTGGAGAGGGGCTGAAACCAGGGGTCCCAAGAGTAGCTCGCAGTGCACAAGGGGGACAGGTTAGCAGTGTCTGCAGCCCTTAGCTTTAAAAACCTGTTTTGTTACTTGGGGCGGTGAGGTCTGGATCCACCTGCCAACACCCATGTCCAGTGGAGAAGCAATGACAGAAGCCAGAACTCCCACCTTCTGCTCCTCATAGAGAATTTTGTTCATATGCCCAGAGCGGGGAAGTGTCAGGGGAAGACGACCAGAGGGCTGAACCCCCACTCCACCAGGACCTGAAGCCTCTGTCCTCAGGAATCTTGTTTTTACCCCGTCACTGAAAGGGAAGAGAATCTGAAAAACACCAGAGGAAGCCAGGCACAGCTTCTCTCATCTGAGAGAAGAGGAAAAGGAAGGACACTCAGAAGTAGTAATAGGTGTGGGGTAACTCAAAAGGAAGAGAAGGTTGGACTGTTGAAAAAAAAAAACGGAAAAATATATACGCTTAGATATAGATAGTTACAGAATCAGCCCACATCTGTGACCTTGGCTGAACTACTGCAGTTTCCAAGGGAGGGGAATGGGGACACAGGACTCTGGGGGTGGGAAGAATGTGGAACTGTACCCCGGGATCTTGCAATTTTGTAAATCAACATTAAGTCACTAATACAAAATTTAAATATTAAGCAAAAGAAAAGAGCCTGCCTCCTTCCTTTCTTCCTCTCTTTCTCTCTCCCTGGTTTTAGTGTTGGGGTGACTACTGAGTCAGTGTTTGCCTTTTCTGTACATGTCTAGCTCAGAAAGCGCCACCTACCAGGAACAAGTATTGCCTCAGACACGCAGGCTGATGTCCTGTGAAGATGCTGGAAGACGCTTCAACCTGCAGGGTCTGAACTCGGCCAACTGCTCACGTGAACGGGCTGTCAGCTTCTCTCGTTAGGGCTCTTGCTTTTTCCACAAGCAGACTTATTTTCTCGTTTCTTCAGTACTTATCCTGCCAGTCTCCCAGTTTTGTTAGAATCAGCCAAGATCATCTTGAGGTGTGTGGAAAACAGTATTTGAAGAATCTAGATAGGAAAGAAAATATATTTCTCATTCTCTCTCTCTCTCTCTCTCTTCCATCTTGACCATAAGTCCTACTCAGCTCTGACTGATGGTGCAACTAGGGATTGAACCTGGGGCCTCAGAGCCTCAGGCAGGAGAGTCTTTTATAGAAGCATCATGCCGTCCCCTCCCCAGCACTAAAATATATTTTCCTAACAATGGATATCACATTC
Organism: Erinaceus europaeus; assembly: GCF_950295315.1. Taxonomy (NCBI): domain Eukaryota; kingdom Metazoa; phylum Chordata; class Mammalia; order Eulipotyphla; family Erinaceidae; genus Erinaceus; species Erinaceus europaeus. The sequence goes on from NW_026647805.1 coordinate 22,637, forward strand.
CTTTAAAAAAAAAAAAAGTGACAAGTATCAGTTGGCCAGTGGCGGGGCTACCTTTTATCAAGTCACTTTCATGTGTACACACACGGCCTGCTTTGGAAGGTTCAGCTCTCCACCGAGTTGGCCCGTTCAGCTCCACACAGTCTCCGTCCTGCCCAGGGAAGCGCGTGGACCCCGCCCTAAAGTGTGGCTGGGGATGTGGCACACAGTGTAGACAGGTCTCTCCAGTGTCCACGGGACTGGACAGAGGTTTGCAGGACAGTAGAGACAGAGTTTCACAGCATATGATCCATCTGTTATCGATCCAGCGTGTTCTTACAGCTTTTAAGCTACTGCAAGTGGAAAGGCAGGACAAGAAAACCAAACAAGAATCAGAAAGTCAAAACAAAACAGCTGTGTTGATATATTTTGCTCATGTGTGGAGCTGCTCTCTGCCCTGACCCAGCTTTCTAGTCCTGTTCTCAACTCTAACACCATCTTCCCAGACAAGACTCTTGGTCCACCTGCATGTCAGCTGTCAGGCTCAGGCAAAAATCATGAAAGTCACGGGCCCTTTGGAATTTACCTAAAATAGACTTCCTGGCTTCTTCCCACAAGAAGACCCCTAGTTTCATCTGCTCTATTCCTACCTTTGAGTTCCTGTTTATTAAACAATTTGTCCTGCTTTATATCTTAATGCTTTTCAGCCACCAAGTTGCAGATGCTGCCATGACGCCACCCTGACCTCCCTGGACAGACGCCTTCACCCATGTGTCCTGGAGCCTCCCCTCCCCAGAGCCCTGCCCCACTAGGGACAGACAGACACAGGCTGGGGGTGTGGGTCCACCTGCCGACACCCATGTCCAGCGGAGAAGCAATGACAGAAGCCGGAACTCCCACCTTCTGCTCCCCATAAAGAATTTGGGTCCCTGCTCCCAGAGGGATAAAGAACAGGGAAACTTCCCATGGAGGGGATGGGACAGGGAGCTCTGGTGGTGGGAGCTGTGTGGCATTGCGCCCCTGTGAACATACAATCTTGTAAATAATTATTAAATCACTAATTTAACAAAACAAAGGCCCTGTGGTGATAATAGCAGGCGTGCCCCCGCCCGGCCCCCCGGCTGATCTTTCTCTGTGGAAACTCTGCTTGGCAGGACTGGGAGGAGCCCTTCTGGGATGAGGTGGCTTCTGCTTCCTGGCACCGGGACTCAAAGGACAGGTCGGACCCAAGTTCACTCCAAGTGTGAGCTCGGCTCTGCCAGGCCCAGGCACCGTGTTAAGTGCTCCGTGAGCCAGGCTGGTGGGAAAGGCCGTCCAGTGTCGGGCACAACAGTCTGCAGAATCCGGAACCAGAGCCACACGCCCTCACACTTTGCTGGGATCCATTTCTCAAGGAAAAAGAAGCAAAAGTCACAAATCGGTGGTCAGCTTCTATCCACAGCATTAGGACAGTGCAGTTACATTGTGTCTGCATTTTATGGTTTTTTACCTGGGTTTTTTTTTTTTTTTTTTTGCGGGGGGGGGGGGTGTTATTGGTTCGTTTTTTTTGTTTTTTGTTTTTTGTTTTTCAAGAGCCTACTAGCTGACCAGTGGTGATGCAGGGACTGAACCCGGGCCTTGGTGCCTCAGGCAGGACGGGTTTGTCTGGCTTTGTATGTGCCCCGCCCCCAGTCCACTGTGCTCCTGTTATATCCTTATTCTTGCTTTACTTTACCAGTGCTTTAATAGCATCTCCTAAGACCACATGGCACAGCCCCACAGCATGCCCAGCACCCCGTTCTGGGCCCTCCCCTCACCCCAAGGATAGCCATCATAGTTCTCCCAAAATCTTAGCAACGCTTCGAATACTTTTTAAATTTACTTTTTATTGGATAGAAACAAAGAAAAATTGAGGGGGGAGATACAGGGGCGGGGGGCAGAGAAACACCTGCAGCCCTGTTTCACCACTTGTGAAGCTTCTCCCCTGCAGGTAGGGAGTAGGGTCTTGAACCCAGGTCCTTGTGCACTGTGAAATGTGTGCTTACCCAGGAGAGTCATTGCCTGGCCCCTGACTACTTTTATCCTCACAACTTCATGTGTTTCAATTCTTTATATTCTGTAGCCGTCACTGTGTCTCAGAGAAATGCACGTGAGTTGATAACAGGCATAAACCATAACACTCAAAATACCATGCAGCATAAGAAAAATAGCAGTGGGCCCAGGTGGGGGTGCACACATTACAGAGTGCAAAGACCCAGGTTCAAGCCCCTCGTCCTCACTTGCAGGGGGAGAGCTTCATGATTGGTGAAGCAGGGCTGCAGGGGTCTGTCTGTCTATCTCTCTCCCTCTCTATCCGCCCTCCTCTCAATTTATCTCTGTCCAATAGTAAATTTAAAAGTAAAATATTTTTAAAAAAGAAAAAAAGCTGGGACTAGGTGGGAGTGTAGTGGGTTAAACACACATGGCGCTAAGCATCCCGGTTCCAGCCCCCGGCTCCCCACCTGCAGGGGAGTCGCTTCCCAGGCGGTGAAGCAGGTCTGCAGGTATCTGTCTTTCTCTCCCCCTCTCTGTCTTCCCCTCCTCTCTCCATTTCTCTCTGTCCTATCCAACAACAATGACAGCAATAACAACAATAATAACAACAAGGGCAACAAAATGGAGAGGGGGAAAATGGCATCCAGGAGCAAGAGATTCATGGAGGCAAAAGAAAAAAAAAATAGCCTCCATACCTAATAGGAGGAGAAAGTAAACCAGAAGAAAAGTTGCTGCCAAGGAGATGCCATGAAGCACACAGCTGTACGTCCAGGTCACCTCAGAGGGGGAGACGGGCAGGTGCTCAGAGGGGGAGACGGGCAGGTGCTCAGAGGGGGAGACGGGCAGGTGCTCAGAGGGGAAGACGGGCAGGGCTCAGAGGGGGAGACGGGCAGGTGATCAGAGGGGGAGACGGGCAGGGCTCAGAGGGGGAGACGGGCAGGGGCTCAGAGGGGGAGACGGGCAGGTGCTCAGAGGGGGAGACGGGCAGGTGCTCAGAGGGGGAGACGGGCAGGTGATCAGAGGGGGAGACGGGCAGGGCTCAGAGGGGGAGACGGGCAGGTGCTCAGAGGGGGAGACGGGCAGGTGCTCAGAGGGGGAGACGGGCAGGTGCTCAGAGGGGGAGACGGGCAGGTGCTCAGAGGGGGAGACGGGCAGGTGATCAGAGGGGGAGACGGGCAGGGCTCAGAGGGGGAGACGGGCAGGTGATCAGAGGGGGAGACGGGCAGGTGCTCAGAGGGGGAGATGGGCAGGTGCTCAGAGGGGGAGACGGGCAGGGCTCAGAGGGGGAGACGGGCAGGGGCTCAGAGGGGGAGACGGGCAGGTGCTCAGAGGGGGAGACGGGCAGGTGCTCAGAGGGGGAGACGGGCAGGTGCTCAGAGGAGACGGGCAGGGCTCAGAGGGGGAGACGGGCAGGTGCTCAGAGGGGGAGACGGGCAGGTGCTCAGAGGGGGAGACGGGCAGGTGCTCAGAAGGGGAGACGGGCAGGGCTCAGAGGGGGAGATGGGCAGGTGCTCAGAGGGGGAGACGGGCAGGTGCTCAGAGGGGGAGACGGGCAGGTGATCAGAGGGGGAGACGGGCAGGTGCTCAGAGGGGGAGACGGGCAGGTGCTCAGAGGGGGAGACGGGCAGGTGCTCAGAGGGGGAGACGGGCAGGTGCTCAGAGGAGGAGACGGGCAGGTGCTCAGAGGGGGAGACGGGCAGGTGCTCAGAAGGGGAGGCGGGCAGGTGCTCAGAGGGGGAGACGGGCAGGTGCTCAGAGGGGGAGACGGGCAGGTGCTCAGAGGGGGAGGCGGGCAGGTGCTCAGAGGGGGAGGCGGGCAGGTGCTCAGAGGGGGAGACGGGCAGGGCTCAGAGGGGGAGACGGGCAGGTGCTCAGAGGGGGAGACGGGCAGGTGCTCAGAAGGGGAGGCGGGCAGGTGCTCAGAGGGGGAGACGGGCAGGGCTCAGAGGGGGAGACGGGCAGGTGCTCAGAGGGGGAGACGGGCAGGTGCTCAGAGGGGGAGACGGGCAGGTGCTCAGAGGGGGAGACGGGCAGGTGATCAGAGGGGGAGACGGGCAGGTGCTCAGAGGGGGAGATGGGCAGGGCTCAGAGGGGGAGACGGGCAGGGCTCAGAGGGGGAGACAGGCAGGTGATCAGAGGGGGAGACGGGCAGGTGCTCAGAGGGGGAGATGGGCAGGTGCTCAGAGGGGGAGATGGGCAGGAGCCCAGAGGGGGAGACGGGCAGGGCTCAGAGGGGGAGACGGGCAGGGCTCAGAGGGGGAGACGGGCAGGTGATCAGAGGGGGAGACGGGCAGGTGCTCAGAGGGGGAGACGGGCAGGTGATCAGAGGGGGAGACGGGCAGGTGCTCAGAGGGGGAGATGGGCAGGTGCTCAGAGGGGGAGATGGGCAGGTGCTCAGAGGGGGAGATGGGCAGGGCTCAGAGGGGGAGACGGGCAGGGCTCAGAGGGGGAGACGGGCAGGTGCTCAGAGGGGGAGATGGGCAGGTGCTCAGAGGGGGAGACGGGCAGGTGCTCAGAGGAGACGGGCAGGTGATCAGAGGGGGAGACGGGCAGGTGCTCAGAGGAGACGGGCAGGAGCCCAGAGGGGGAGACGGGCATCTCAGAGGAGGCGGGCAGGTGCCCATAGAAACCTGCCTAAAATGGGCTTCCTACTTCCCTCCACCCTAAGATCCCTGTTCTTATCTGCTCTGTCCCTACTTGTTGGTTCCTGTTCATTTATTTTGTCCTGCTTTACATCTTACTGCCTTTCAGCCACCAAGCTGCAGATGCCACCATCATGCCATCCTGACCTCCCTGGGCAGATGCCCTCACCCGTGTGTCCTGGAGCCTCCCCTCCCCAGAGCCCTGCCCCACTAGGGACAGACAGACACAGGCTGGGGGTGTGGGTCCACCTGCCAACACCCATGTCCAGCGGAGAAGCAATGACAGAAGCCAGAACTCCCACCTTCTGCTCCCCATAGAGAATTTGGGTCCCTGCTCCCAGAGGGGGAGAAATATCAGGGGAAGATGCCCAGAGGGCTCTGAACTCCAACTCCATCAGGAGCCAGAGAGAGAAGAGGAAAAAGGGGGGATGTCTGAATGTAGTAAGAGGTGTAGGTGTGACTTGGAAAGGAAGAGAGAGGGGACCATGTCCTGTGGGGCCAGAGCCTGGGAAGCTGGTACTGGGATCCTTTGCTTATCTCGCCCAGGTGGCAGGGCTGACAAGAGGCTCTGCTGTCTCAGGCCCAGCGATTTACGGTGACATTGATGTTTTTAAACTAGGGGTCCAGGGACCGGGCGGTGGTGAACCTGGTTGAGTGCACATGTTACTGTGCACGAGGACCCGGGTTCAAGTCTCCGGCCCCCACCTGCAGGGGGAAAGCTTCACGAGTGGTGAAGCAGGGCTGCAGGGGTCTCTCTGTCTCTCTCCCTCTCTGTTTCCCCCTTTCTAACGGTCTCTACCCAATAAATAAAAAGAATACATTTAAATGCGCATGATTTATTTGAAGCTGTGAGTCCTGCACTTTGGCCTGGAAACTCCTGGGAGGAGGCAGCCGTGGGGAGCTGGGGAGGGACGTACCATCCTCGGGGCTCAGGGATCGGCCTTCTCCTGATGAAATAAATGGCCAGTGCCGTGGTAGCGGGGGGCCTGGGGACCAATTAACTTCCAAACGAGCTTCAAAGACCAGGATCAGCCATTTCCCCTCATGTCCCGGCCTTAATACCAATCCACTCCGATCCCTGAGCGATCTCCAAGGGACTTCTTTAGCAGTGCTGGTGGAGGGCGGCGGAGGGCTCAGACAAGCATTTTTCCAGTTCTAAAAAATACAATGGGGAGTCGGGCGGTAGTGCAGCGGGTTAAGCGCAAGTGGCGCAAAGCACAAGGACCGGCGTAAGGATCCGATTCTAGCCCCCGGCTCCCCACCTGCAGGGGAGTCGCTTCACAGGCGGTGAAGCAGGTCTGCAGGTGTCTGTCTTTCTCTCCCTCTCTCTGTCTTCCCCTCCTCTCTCCATTTCTCTCTGTCCTATCCAACAACGACGACATCAATAGCAACAACCATAATAACTACAGCAATAAAAACAACAAGGGCCACAAAAGGGAATAAATAAATAAATATTTTAAAATTTTTAAAAACTATGACGGAGGTTCTGGAGGTAGGGCAGGTGCTGGGCTGGGAAGCATGAGGTTCTGAGTTTCATCCCCGACATCCCGTGTGGCAGTGACACTTCAATTTAGTCTCTGCAGCCTCCCCTCCTCCCCCCAGGCTTGTGCAGCAAACACAACACAGGGGTTCTGCAAGCAGACCCTCCCGCCTGAGGCTCCCAGGGCCCAGGTTCAACCCCCAGCACCAGGGCCCTGGGAAGTACATGAAGAGACGGATAAATAAGTGAGACTGTCCGGAGAGCCCTTAGACAAGTGAAAATGGAATTGCCTTATGACCCAGCAATACCACTCTTCGGCGTTCATCCAGATGATACTGAAAGACTAATTCAATGAGTGGTCCGGGAGGTGCCGCAGCAGATAGGGCATTGGACTTTCAAGCGTGAGGTCCTGAGTTCAGTCCCTGCAGCACATGTACCAGAGTGATGTCTGGTTCTTTCTCTCTCTCCTCCTATCTTTCTCATTAACAAATAAGTAAGATATTGTTTAAAAAGACTAAATCATTTAGTTCACAGCTGCGTTGTTCACAACAGCCAGAGAGTGGATGCAGCCTAGATGCCCATTGTCAGATGACTGGATAAAGAAGTTATGGGGTATAGACTCCATGGAATATTACGCTGCCATCAAAAAGATGATATTGAGTCCTTGGGGACAAAACAGATGGAACTGGAGGTGATGATGCTTAGTGAAATAAGTCAAGAGATGAGAGACGACTGCCTGTGTGAAATCTAGAGCACTGTCTCACATGGATTTGCAAACAAAACAAAACCAGAAGCACGTGGACTGTCTCTAAGACTGGAGAGAACTCTGGCGGTGACCTTCTGAGGTGGGGGCACAGAATCCCGGTGGGGGGGTGTGGTGCGGACTAGACCCTGTCACCTTGCAGTCTCGTATCCCGCCACGAATCACGAATCAGGCACGAAATCCCACGGCTCTGTGCCCCGAGGTGCCCTAAGCCTGTCTCCGCATCTTGGAGGCTCCGCGTGCCTGTGTCCAGCCGCCCGCCCGTCCACTAGGCGCCCAGGGACAAGCACCACAGTGGATGCGGCTGCCCAGGAGACCGTTGGGGGAAGTCCTGGAAAACG
>NW_026647806.1:0-136031 GCF_950295315.1 Erinaceus europaeus
ATCACTTCTGGCTTCAGCCACTTTCTGCCATCTTAGCAGTACCATCAGGCCAGACAAACATATTAAAGCAAAGACTCAGGGACAGCAGTATGTGTGACCTTAAATGGTTTAACTTATGGAGCAGGCAAGTGATTCACCAGTTAAAGTGTACATGTTACCATGTGCAACGACCTGGATTCAAGCTCAGAGCCACTACATGGGAGTGCCTGTATGGGGAAGCATCACTAATGGTGGAGTATCTATCTATCTATCTATCTATCTATCTATCTATCTATCTATCTCCTCCCTCTTTCTTTCTCCCTCCACCCCCTCTTATCTATAGGAAATGTTGAGTCATGCAGGTACTAAGCCTCAGAGACAAGTCTGGTGCCAACTCCCTCCTCACCAAAAAAAAAAAAAAAAAAAATTTTAACATGTACATATAAATATCCATGCAGCAGTCCAGGAAGTGATGCAGTGGATAAATTGTTGAGCTCTCAAACACGAGACCCCCAGTTTAATCTCTAACACTGCATGTACCTGTGATGCTCTGATTTTCATTCTCTCTCTCTCTCTCCCCCTCCCTCCCTCCTTCTGTATCTTTCTGTTTGAAAAAATCAGCCTGAAGCAGTGAAGCCTCAGTAATGACAAAAAATGTGTTTATTTATTTATGGTGGTTTTATTTGTTTGTTCGTTTTACTAGAGCACTGCACAACTCTGGCTTATGGTGTTGTGGGGAATTGAACCTTGGACTTAGGAGTATTTATGGTATTTTTAAAGATTGATTGACTCATGGATGAGAGAGAAAAAGAGAGAGAAGCAGAGTACCACTTAGGCATATACCATACTGGGGCTCAAACCTGGGGCCTTGTCATAGTCACTTTATTCACAGTCACTTTCTTGCCCAGCATCTGCTTCTCAGCTATTTTTTTCTGGCCAGATCTGGAAGGGTTGTTCTCACAGGCCTCCCACCTTCCAGAACAAGGTTAGTAGAAAGTGGAGGCAAGCAGACAGACGTAAACCACTTGGAGGACCCCAATGTAGGCAGGCAGCTGTGTGAGCACTCCAAGCAGTACCAGCCAACACAAAGGATGACAACATTCCCATATTCTCATAGTCAGCTCCTCTGAGGAAAAGGAGAGAGAAAGAGAGAGAGAGAGAGAGAACTGTGCCTTTTATGACAGAGGTGGGAATGGAATGGTCTAAAGAGAAGAGGTCACATGAATCAGTTCCAGGAAGACTTTTCATTCCCTGATCCCAAGAGGAAAGAGGGAAGCAGACAGTCAGGCCAGGCATCCCAAACATGGTTGTCACCAGGCAACTTTCAATAGAAAACATAGGCATCGCCTTCTCTCTCAGAGTGGGGGAAACACAGGGTCTCTATAGCCCCAAGGGTGCCCCATTGTGTTCAAACTCAGGGTAGTGAGAACTTGGCCCTTCAAAGCTGGGCTCCTTTATTTTTTTTTAATTTTATTGCACAGAGACTGAGAGAAATTGAGAGGGGAGAGGGCAATAGGGAGAGAGAAAAAGAGAGGCACCTGCAGCACCATTTCACCACTTAAGAAACTTTCCTCCTGCAGGTGGGGACTAGGAGTTCAAACTCAGATCCTTGTGCATGGCAACATGTGTGCTCAACTGGGTGCACCACAACCCAGTCCCTAAATCTGAGTGCGATGCTGGGTGGACCCATTTGCCCCTCAAACTGTGATCAGCTGAGGCCCAAATCCCACATGTCCTAGTGTCCCAGGACACAAAGGATCCCTGTCAGCTGTCCTTTCCCACTGCCCCAGGGGCCTCCCTCTCCCCTAATCAGAGCGGACCTGAGCTCTCATACACATAAGTCCACCTCAAGCACAAGTGATCCCTTGTTGGGCAGCACCCCCTGCTCCATCCTCCATTGCTGACACTATGGTCTATTTACATAATCACTGTTTTTGCCTAAAAGATCCCCACCTTTGATCTATCTTCTTTCTACCTCAAGGCCCGCCCTGCCTGCAGGGTACATTAATCCCACCAGTTAAAACCCTAGCAACCGTTGCTACGGAAGCTTTCTACCTTCCTGCTCTTTCCTTTTCTCCACCCCCTTTCCTAGCCATTTCCTTTTCTGACTTGCCACTTTTAGTTTTAAATATATAAAAGCGTTGTCTCTGATCAATAAAGATGCATTGCGTTCCTGCTATGCCATGAGTTCCTGGTCTCTCTCCCGTGTCGCTGAGTAAGCAGCAGCCCAGGTTGGCTCTGGTCGAGTTCTCTCCAACCCAGAGAGCACGTGCCCAGGAAGAAACACCCTCACGATAGCCCGGCAATCCCTCCCAGCCTGCCATTTCAACTAGCATTTCCTGAGCTCCTATGAAGTGGACTAAATGTGTGGGCATGGGGGGAGCTTCATAAATGGAGACAGGGCCACACAAAAATCAGCAGGTCAGACACCAAAACAAGCAGCCCAAACACCAAAAACAAGCTGGCAGGTAGAAATGAAAAAGGTTACACATTGCTACAGTATAATGGAAAATAATTTAAGAAGTAAAGAGGATTCAACTACCAGTCTGGGTGCCCCATTGGATCATCAGAAAATAGATTTTAAAAACCAAAAATGACCATTATTTATTTATTTATTTATTTATTTATTTTAATTTCATCTTATCTGTTGTATTTGATAGGAGAGAGGGAAAATGAGAAGGGTGGTATAGAGGAGAGAGAAGGAGAGACACCTGCAGCACTGCTTCATGGTTCATGTAGCGCCACACACCACCACCCCCCATAGGTGGGGACTGGGAGCTTGAAACCAGGTTCTTGCACATGGTAATGTGAAAAACTTATTTTTAAATAGTTTTTTATTGGATATAGACAGAGAGAGATTGAGGTGGAAGAGGGGATAAAGAGAGAGGGTGAGAGAAAGAGAGATGCCTACAGTACTGTTTCACCACTCATGAAGTTTCTCCCACCTGGCTCTGTGAAGAACTTTTTGTAACTTCTCTCTCCTCTTTTCAGAGCTTCCTCTGTCCCAGTGGGGCACTCTTCCATCAGAAGTTCTTCTCTCAATCAGCAGCTAGATTCATCTACACAGATGCTCCTGCTATCAGCAAGGAACATTGTGCAGGATCATTGCCCTCTGAAGTCTTTATCTGAACCATCAGACATTTCGGCTTGCTCGGCCCCAACGTCATTTCCACCTGATCTTTTACCACAGGACAAAGCTACATTATGTAGTTCTTTAAGGTCACTCTTCCAAGATGATGAACTCTGATCTGCAATTTGAGTCTCCCCGGTTCTGAGCAATAGCCCCCCCGACCCCAGAAAGGTTACTATAGTTCTCTTACATACTAACACACTTGCATGCTTAAGCAAAGTGCTATGACTAATGTTTCTACCTGGAAACAGAATATATTAAATCACAGTTCATTTCAAGCAGCAGGAGAAAGGGAGAATAAATGGCATGAATGTTTGCAATGATTGCTCTGAATGTTGGAGTCATAACGGCTTTCTTTTTTAGGGTAAACATGCTAAACCCATTTTCTAAAGCTGCAGATTAATAATTCATGCCTGGGCTGACTTTCTCCTTTAAGCCCATGGTCCACAGGGAAATAAATAGTTCCAGGTAGCAGGTGCAAGTCCCTGCTCTTCACCCTACACTGGCCACCCTCACCCGGGCAAGTAACCAGAAAAATGAAAAGACTATTGGCAGGCAGAAAAAGGGAAACTAAGGTTAAGTCCAAGGGCTGTCACTTGCTCTCAATTGGTGACAAGAGTTTAGGAAGAATATGGTCAAGGAGGAGAAAGCAAGCTGAAGCAGCCTACAGGTGAGAGGAAATGCACAGAAGCTGGACAAGTTAGTGTCAGTACTGGCTTTAGCACAGACATGCATGGCAAAGCCTTTGAGAACCCCAACTAGGATGGTCAGACTGCTCGGATTAGCCTTCCTTCCTTTCTTCCTTCCCCATTATCTCTTTTTAAAGTATTATTTTATTAGGTTTGTTTTTATTGCCACCAGGGTTATCACTGGGGCTCAGTGCCAATACTATGAATCTATCACTCCTGGTGGCCATCATATACATAGGACAGGACAAAGAGAGAGGGGAGGGAGATAGAGAAGAAGAGAGAAAGATGGACACCTGCAGACCTGCTTCACCACTTGCAAAACATTCCTCCTGAAGGTAGGAAACAGGGGCTCAAACCTGGGTCTCTGTACATGGTAATATGCACGCTTAACTAGGTATAACATCGCCCCCCTCCATTATATTTTAATTTGTGCTAAACTCTGAGTCTGGTCCCAGGACAAATGTCCACTAGATTGGTTTTAAATATACTGGAAATGCAAATGGAAATATTTTCACTGGAGTTCTCCTCAAATGCTACCGAAATTGAATGACTCTTACAAGGGGTAGGACCCCCTCATACCCCTGGTGGGAGACTGCAGTCCACACCAATTTTGTTACTGCAGGTGCCCTCAGCAGGGGCCAGAATGAGTGTGTGTAATATCAGGGACAAGACAAGGGCATGGGTACACAGTGGCTGATAATGCCTGCTGGGTCCCAGGTCTATTGCTGGGAAGAGACTCATTTCTCAGGGAAAGAGGAACTAGAGCAAGGGAAAGAGGAACTGCAACCTGGCTACTGCTGAGTTACTTCTTTGGAGCATTCACTCTACCCTGTTTGAATGCCCTGAACATCACCCTGGACTTGGGGTGCCATCAGGCAAAGACACACCTTAGCCAGGTCACCTAGGGTCAAGGACGACAGGACAGAGGGCTCTTCTGACTTAGTTCCTTCTTCTCCCTCTTTCACTCTCTTTCCTTCTTTCTCCTTTCTTCTACCTCCTCCACCCACTCTTCTTCTTTCTCCTTCCCATTCTCCCTTCAACCTTCCTATTCAGTTCAGGTCTTCATCTCTCATACTATTGTATTTTCATTTCAACAAAGCTTCCCATCAGAGCAGGTGTCCCTCTCAGTGCCACATTCACCTGCCTCTCTGGTGACACCACATGACCTTCTTGGTTTCTAGGGTGTTATTGCTGGGGCTTGGTGCCTGCACTTCAAATCCACTGCTCCTGGCGGCCACTTTTTCCATTTTGTTGTTGTTGTCGTTGTGTTATTGTATTTGGCTGTGTTATTGCTGTTGTTGTTGTATAAGACAGAGAAATTGAGAAAGGAGGGGAAGACAGAGAGGAGGAGAGAAAGATAGACACCTGCAGACCTGTTTCACCACTTGTGAAGTGACCCCCCTGAAGGTGGGGAACCAGGGGCTTAAGCCAGGATCCCTGAACCAGTCCTTGCACTTCGTGCCATGTGAGCTTAACTCAGTGCACTACCACTCAGCCTCCTCCACAAGTCAATTTTCAAGAATTTTCCCTGAGCTCTGAAGTATCACAGATGCCACTACAACTTGTTTGGCTACAACTAAAGAACTACTTTCTTACAGACTCCACATCTCCCATGTCTTTTACTCAGCATCTTAAAGGAAATGTCACAAGGTCTTTGACCAAGAGAGATGGTAGCATTGTAACTGCTAAATGGACTAACATGGTTGTTGTTAAATTTTCGTAGGCTCCTGCCGGCTGGTCTAGCTTCACGGGCGGGTAACAGAGACGACCAGAGACATACGGCTGGGCAGGGAAGCTGTATTTCTTTATTCAGGAACAACGATTCATAAACTAAGACAAACTAATCACCAAACAGAACTCTGCTGTCTCTTTGCGGCGGCGCAAGCACTCTCTCTTACTCTGGAACTCAGGAACTCTCTCGAACTCTGCAACTCTTCCACTCTGGAACCCAGGAACTCTCCAAATCTCGAACTCAGGCACTCTGGCGGGGTCCCTAGGGGCGGGGCCAAGCGGGCCCGCGAAATTAACAGGACTGATCCAATTCTCTTGGCGGGGGAGAACTAGAACCCAATGTAAAGCATACAACACATGGTAACTGATGAGATCACTCATGTCCCTCCTATGACAAAACACTGAGCTGTGTGCAAATCATCTGACCACCACCTCCTTGTTCCTTCCATTCTCTTCACCTGATCAGTTGTATCTATAACCTTGCCAGGTAGGCAGGCAAATAGCCATGACTAAAAGCAGAGTTTCTCCCCTCTACCCACCTCTCTCCAGAGAATGAACTGAGAGCATTGTGCAGGTCAGATGCCACTGAATGACCTCCTAGGCCCCTTTTCTCCTTATCTGTATTATGTGAAGGGGGAGTGAGAGAAAGAGACACGGGGGAGACAACATAGCACTGCTCCACCATCCATGGTGCTGCCATGTACACTAGTATCTCACACACTGTAAGTGTGTACTTTACCCACTGAGCCACCTGGATGTCATGTTTCTGTTCTTATTTGTTAGTTTCATGCCTTTTCAGAATAAGGACTGTCATGCCCATCATGATCTTTATAATGAGGAAAGAGTTCCCAGAGAGGTGGAACACAGAACAGTTTCCTAACCAGCCAGCAGTGGCAAATGTGGCCTCTCTGACTTTGCCTTATGAATTGAGTTTATATTGGGTGTTCACTAAGAGTTCTATGAATTACTTAATCATCTCTACTTTGAAATTGGGGGGTGAGGAGACTAAAGAGCTCAGTGGGATGGTGCACTGCTTTGCCATATGCATGACCCAGGTTAAAGCTTGGCCCCCACTGCACTGAAGGAAGTTTCAATGTTATAGTCTTCCCCTCTCTCTCTCTCTCTCTCTCTCTCTCTCTCTCTCTCTCTCTCCTCTCCTGTCTGCCTTTCTATGTAGGAGAAGGGGGGGAGGGAAAGGAGAAGGAAGAGATGGTGGGGGTGGAAATAAGGGTTTTGAGAGCTGATTTGCCCTTAGACAAGAATTATGTGAGCTACGGGGTCTGGCTTTGTACACAGAGGGTGTATGTGTTTGTGCAAACAAAGCTGTTTCTAAGAATACAAAGGAGGGTGCCCTGGGATGTTGTACAGTGGGTAAAACATTGAATTCTCAATCATAAAGTACTGAGTTCAGCCCCAGGTATTTCATGTGCTGGAGTGATACTCTGGTGTTCTCTCTCTCTCGCTCTCTCTCTGTCTCTCTCTCTCTCCCTCTCTCTCTCTCTCTTTCTCTCTCCCTCTCTCCCTCTCTTTCTCTCTCTCTCTCATTAATAATAAATTAATTTTAGGGGAAAAAAGAATAATAAAGAATGCCAAAGTCATAGGCCCCCTAGAAATATACCTAAAATAGGCTTCCTAGCTTCTTAACACCCAAAATCCCTGCTCTATTCCTACTTTCTGGTTTCTGTTCAGTAAACATTTTTGTTTTGCCTCATAACTTACTGCCTTTCACACACCAAGCTGCAGATACTACTATGACTCCATCCTGAACTCCATGGGCAGACAACCTCACCAAGTTTTCATGGAATCTCACCTCTCCTGAGCCCTGCCGCAGTAGAGAAAGACAGAAATGGGCTGGGGGCATGGATCAACCTGCCAATGCCCATGTCCAGTAGATAAGAAATTACAGAAAGCCAGAACTCCCACCTTCTGAACCCCCAGTAGAATTTTGGTCCATATTCCTAGAGGGGGAAAAGTATTAGGGGAAAATGACAAGAGGGCTCTGATTTCTAATTCCATCCAGACCCAGAAAAAGAAGAAGATAAAAGGAAAGACATTTGGAAGTAGTAACAGGTATAGGTGTGACTTAAAAAGGAAGAGAAGGCAGGACTATAGAATAAGTGGGCAGGGGAGTTGCTTCACAGGCAGTGAAGCAGGTTTGTAGATGTCTATCTTTCTCTCCCCCCTCTGTCTTCCCCTCCTCTCTCCATTTCTCTCTGTCCTATCCAACAATGACATCAATAACAACAACAACAGTAATTATAATGATAAAACAACAGGGCAACAAAAAAGGGAATAAATAAATATTTAAAATATTTTAAAAAAAAGAATAAGTGGGCAAACATATATAGATAGTTACAGAAATAATAGTCTATCCATGCAGTTTCCATTGGAGGGAATGAGGGCACAGAACTCTGGTGACGATTACAGTATAGAATTGTATCCCTGTCATTTTGTAATTCTGTAAATCACTAATAAAAAATAGAAAAAAAAAATAATAGCAGTGCATCAGAGGCATCTCAGTGATAGTGCCCAGGACCTGCATGCATGAAGTCCTAGGTTCAATCCCCAACACCACATAGGCCAGAACTGAGTAGTGCTCTGGTTTCTCTCCATCACATAAATAAATCTAGAAAAGACTAAAAGGAACTAAAGGAATTAACACTCTAGAGATGGGAAATGAGAGGACAAAGTGATTCTCCTCCTAAACTATGCAGAATTTCCTTTGCCCCAGCAAGTTTGTTTGTTTGTTTGTTTTCAAAAAGAGAAATAAGATCAGCAGGCCTTCTGTGGGAATAACTGAGCAGCTACACACTAGGCAATCAGATCAGCCACCAGCTCCAAAATGTCTTAAAAGCTGTGGTCCAGGAGGTGGTGCAGTGGACAAAGCACTGGCCTCTCAAGCATGAAGCCCTGAGTTCAATCCCCAGCAGCACATGTACCAGAATGATGTCTGGTTCTTTCTCTCCTTTTTTTGTTTTTATTTATTTATTTATTTATAAAGTGAAGTACTGACAAGACCATAGAATAAGAGGGGTACAATTCCATATAATTCCTACCACCAGAACTCCGTAGCCCATCCCTTCCCTTGAAAACTTTCCTATTCTTTGTCCCTCTGGGAATATGGATCAGGATCATTATGGGGTACAGAAAGTGGGAGGTCTGGCTTCTGTAATTTCTTCCCTACTTAACATGAGCATTGACAAGTCGATCCATACTCCCAGCCTGTCTCTCTCTTTCCCTAGTGGGATAGGGATCTGGGGAGGTGGGGCTCCAGGACACATTGATGGGGTCGTCTGCCCAGGAAAGTCAGGTTGGCATCATGATAGTGTCTGGAACCTGGTGGCTGAAAAAGGGTTAAGATATAAGGCAGAATAAATTGTTGACTAATCATGAACCTAAAGACAAGAATATCACAGGTGAAGAATTGGGGTCTCTGTTTTTGAAAAAGATAGTAGGTCTACTTTAGGTATATTCCAAGTTTTTGTCTGAGCTTGATATCTAACATGCAAGTGACCAAAGTTATTGTCTGGGGAGATGGTGTCATAATTGGAAAAAAGGACTAAAAAGCTGGATCAGGGAAGAGAGTAGCTCCCAAATATGGAGAAAGTATATAAATATTGTTAACTGTAAACCCGATCGATTTGATCTGGGAAAATTTAAGTTGGCTGTCTCTACCCTGATCCAGCTTTCTAGCCCTATTCCCAACTCTGACACTATCTTCCCAGATAATACTTTCAGCCCACCTGAATGTTATCTGTGGTGCTCAGGCAAAAACTAGTAAAGTAATGGCTCCTTTAGAATATACTTAAAATAGGGAGTTGGGCTGTAGCACAGCGGGTTGGGCACACGTGGTGCAAAGCTCAGGACCGGTGTAGGGATTCCGGTTCGAGCCCTGGGCTCCCCACCTGTAGGGGAGTTGCTTCACAGGTGGTGAAGCAGGTCTGCAGGTGTCTATCTTTCTCTCCCCTCTCTGTCTTCCCCTCCTCTCTCCATTTCTCTCTGTCCTATCCAACGACGACAGCATCAATAATAACTACAACAATGGAACAACAAGGGCAACAAAAGGGAATAAATAAATATTAAAAATAAATAAATAAAAAAGAATATACTTAAAATAGACTTCCTAGCTTCTCCCAACATAAAAAACTACAATCTAATCTGCTATACTCTTACCTTTAGTTTCGTGATTATTAAACAATTTGTTTTGCTTTATATCTTAATGCTTTTCAGCCACCAAGTTGCAGATGCTACTAATGACACCAACCTGACTTTACTGGGCAGATGACCTCATCAATGTGTCCTGGAGCCCCACCTCACCAGAGGCCTACACCAGTTGGGAAAGACAGAAACAGGCCAGGGTTATGGATTGACATGTCAACAGCCATGTCCAGTGGAAAAGCAATTACAGAAGCCAGACCTACCTTCTGAACCCCAAAATGATCCTGGGTCCATACTCCCAGAAGGATAAATAGGAAAGCCTCCAACGGAGAAGGTGGGATGTGGAACTCTGGTGGTGGGACTTGTACCCCTTTTATCCAGTGGACTTGTCAATCACAATTAAATAATAAAATAAAAAAGGAAAAAGAAAAAAATCAAGAATCAGGTTCAAGCCCCCACTCCCCACCTGCAGTGGGGACACTTCACAAATGGTGAAGCAGGTCTGTAGGTGTCTATCTTTCTCTCTCCCTCTGTATCTCCCCTTCCCCTCTCAATTTCTCTCTGTCCTACTGAATAAAATGGAAGGGGGAAAAAAAATGGCCACCGCCAGGAGCAGTGGTTTTGTAATGCTGGCATCACAAAAAAAAAAAAAAAAGTAAGAAAACAAAACAAAACAAAACAAAACATGGTGGCAGGGAGAAGAAAGGAGAGAGCCAGAAAGGTAACTGAACTGGAATCCTGGACAGCTGGGGAGGAGAGAAGGTGGAAGAGGGACTGGGGGTGGGGAGAGGAGAAAGAGGAGGAGGAGTAAGAGGCAGCAAGATTAACCAGTTCCTTACAGAACACAAGCACCTACCCCACATTGACCCCAAGAATCCTGTGCTTTGAGCTGGGCTGGCCATGTCCCTGGAGACCAGAAGCATGTTGTTCAGCACCTGACATGTTCTGGAACTGCAGGGCATGGTACAGATACAACACCCCCCCCGCCCCAAACAGCCACAAGGTAGGGCACCCAAAAGAGTAGAAGCAAAGTCCCTGGGTGTATAGGCCCTCCCCAAAGGGCTCAGCAGCTCTGGAGGAGTCTTCCAGAAGAATGTGCATAAAAGCCCCACCGAGAGCCAGGGAGACTGTTTTATTTATGAAAGCTGTTCTACTTTTGGGTGCACCACTTGCTGATGTGGTTTGGAGAAGAACTGATAGTTGGTATTTTTTTCCCTTAAAAAAAAAAAAAAAGAAGTCTGAGAACTCAGGAATAACAGTGGTGAATTAGTAACTTGAAGCAATGATAAGAAACATGAGGAAAGAAAAAAGACAAAAAGCACTCTGGCTAATAAACAAGGTAAAAGAATTAAGCATTAAGAGAGAATGCCCACCGAGGTTTGAGGATTGGGAAGGCTGGTCTTTAGAGGAGAAAAGAGGGGATCATGGAAGGTGGAAACAAAGCAGAATGGCAGCTCTATGAGGCTTCTCAAGAGCATGAGACAGAAAAGCAGACAAGCTGAAAGGCCAAAGGGTACACTGTAACTCATCAAGAAAGGAGCTTGTAAGGGGGAGGTGTGCAGCTTGGCAGAAAAGGGTGAGTACTGAGTGGCTGGAAGGAGGAAGAAGGAGCAAAGTGGTAGCAGGAATGCCTGGGCAGAGGCAATGAGCAGGGAAAGCCAGCTGGCCACCCCACTTGCAGGCACAGTTCCCTCCATGTCTGTGCGCAGCACCTGTGACACTGCCTGACCACCTCCTCCTCCTCCTCCTCCTCTCCCCATGGACTGTGGGCAAGCAGACTGTCCTGGAGTTACTTCCAGGGGAGTTGCTGCCAGCATGGCACCAGCAAAGAGGTGGCAGTAAATTAATGCTTATTAGATAAGTGAATGGTAGATGGATGAGTGGATGGATGAATGGACATATGCATGGGCGGTATATGATAGGTGGATAGATCAAAGAATGTATGAACACATGCATGGATCATATGTGGATGGATAAACAGTATATGGTAGGGAGGTAGATGAATGGGTGGGTAAAAGGTGCATAGTGGACAGGTAAATGAGTGGTAAATGGTGAATGGATGGATGGATGGTGTATGATGGAAGGGTGGAAGATAAATGATGGCTGGATGGATAGGTAAAGGTATATAGTAGGTGGATGAATGGTGAACGGTGGATGGGTAGGTGTACAGTGTAGGATGGATGGATGATGGATGGATGATGGATGGATGGTGAATGTTGGATATGTGAATGATGCACATATATGCAGATGAATGTATGGGCAGATAGATGGATTTATGATATATGAATTGATGGGTAGGTAGACAGATAAATATTGTATGATGGGTGGATAGATGGATGAATGGATGAATACATAAACGAATGAACAATATTGCAAGAGTTGAAATGAAAGTGTGTAACTGGAGAAAGGAAGTTGTGGTTCAGAAGGCATGTCCATTTGTTGTTGACCCTTTGTACTATGTAGAGGTGTGTTTACCAAGAAGAGCAAAATCACATGCTTGAAAAACTTTGTTCTTCATCTACGGTACCTGAGCCAGTGCTGGCTGGACTTTATTTATTTGCAAGGGTCCCATACATGTGTAACATATCTGCTCAGTGGTACCCTGGGCTCATTTCTTAACCCTTTATTTCTTTTGAAAGATAGAGGAAAGAGGGAGAGATGGACAGGAAGACAGAGACACCACAGCATAGTTCCACCATCCATGAAGCTTCCTCTAGTGCTATCCATGGTCCTTTCTTAGGGTGCTTGGGCTTGTACTTAGGGTCTCACATATGGAAGACATGTGCTTTACTCAGTGAGCTCTCTCCTGCCCCCCAGACTCTGGGTATGAATATTCATCTGAGAGGCCTGAGGAATGGCATAAGGAACCTGCAGATATTTCTGGAAGGTGCGGTGCTTTCACTATAACTGATGGGAGAGTGTGTTGGCTCCCTCTCAGCTTCCCTGACACAAACTTCATCCCTGAAACAAAGGTGGCTTTCAGAGGTAGGGCCTGGCAGGTTCAGGGAAGCAGGGTCAGAGGGCACTCCACCGACTCTGGCACATGCCAGAGAGGCCAGCACTGCACCTGCCAAAGCAGGCCCCACTCCAGGCAGCCAGCCCTGAGTCAGGGACGCTCATCAGTCACCCCTGGAGGCTCCAACAAGGCAGCTATGGCCGTGGATGGGGCAATCGGGTGTCAATCTGAGAGGACATGGGGACAGGATGCAGGGGAGGGGCAGGGAGCCTGGATTCCGGGCAAGCCCTGCTGTGCTGCCAGCAAAACACCCTGGCTTTGTTGGCAGGAGCTGCCTCCCTTGGGTGGGGGGAGTGGATTCGTAAGCACTCTCCTGCCACTTGTCACTCTCTCCCTACAGAGGACAAGGGCAGGACAAAGGAGCCAGTGGTCACAAGAAAGGGTACTGGCACAACACTGCAGCTGGCACAATACTAACTCTATGGGAGTGGCACATAGGTGACAGTAGGGGCTGCCATTGTCACCTGGAATTACATCCCTCACAGAGGGGAGGGAAGCAGCCCTGCCTGAACCCTCTCCCCCCACCAGATATTCTCTGTGCCTGCCCAGCCTGGACACAGCTCCATGCACCCCAAGATAACCCTCCAAGAATCAAGAATAAGATTAACGCAGGTGACAACACTGGGGCTTGAGCTCAAAGGAGTGCCTGAGGCCAGGCTTCCTGGGGATAGTGACTGGTACCACCATACCCTCTGGAGTCTGGTGACAGCATCCCCAATGGGGATCACTGGGGACTCATAGAAATTGGAAATACAACTATACAAATGGTATGGAACAGCTAAGGCAACTAAAATATCAGTGATTTCTTATCACACAGATATTAGAGCCTTCCTGGATAAGAAGACCCTAGAGCACAGGTACAAGGACCTGGGCTCAAACCCTGGTCCCCACCTGTAGGGCAGTAAGCTTCACAAGTGGTGGAACAGTGTTCAAGTGTCTCTCCTCTCTCTTCTTTTTTTTTTTCTTTTTTTTATATTTATTTTATTTATTCCCTTTTGTTGCCCTTGTTGTTTTATTGTTGTAGTTATTATTGTTATTGTTGTTGTTGGATAGGACAGAAAGAAATGGAGAGAGGGAGGGGAAGACAGAGAGGAGGAGAGAAAGATAGACACCTGCAGACCTGCTTCACCGCCTGTGAAGCGACTCCCCTGCAGGTGGGGAGCCGGGGTTCGAACCGGGATCCTTATGCCGGTCCTTGTGACTCCCCTGCAGGTGGGGAGCCGGGGTTCGAACCGGGATCCTTATGCCGGTCCTTGTGCTTTATGCCGGTCCTTGTGCTTTGCGCCACCTGCGCTTAACCCACTGTGCTACAGCCCGACTCCCTCTCCTCTCTCTTCTTTTCCCTCTCTACTCCCTTCTGTTTCTCACCTCCTATCAAAAAAAAAAAGAAAAGAAAAGAAAAAGGAAAAAGGGAAAAAATGGCCACTGGGAGCAGTGGAGTTATACAGATACCAATTCCCAGAGTAGCCCCTGGTGGAAAGAAAAGAAGGGAGGAGGGGAGGAAAGGAGGGAGGGAGGAAAGGAAGGAGGGAAATGAAGAAAGAGAGAAAAAAGAGAGGGGGGAAGGAGGAGAGAGAGAGAGAGAGAGAGAGAGAGAGGAGACCCCCATGGCAGCCATGATGTTTTCCCTAAACTCTCTAGAAAAAAGATGAAAGCTGGGGCCTCAAGGGACCCTCTAACCTGTAGGCCCATTTTTGAGAAGGATCATGCTAACTAATAAACTGAGTTCTCTCTAGTCCCTGCCCATAGAATAGCTTCTCTCTGAAAAGGAAAAATTAGGGATTCCAGGAAGAGCAGAACCAAGTTTATTTTTTAAATTAATTAATTAATTTATTTATTTATTCCCTTTTGTTGCCCTTGTTACTTTACTGTTGCAGTTATTATTGTTGTCATAATTGTTGGATAGGACAGAGAGAAATGGAGAGAGGAGGGGAAGACAGAGATGGGGAGAGAAAGACAGACACCTGCAGACCTACTTCACCACTTGTGAAGTGACTCCCCTACAGGTAGGGAGCTGGGAGCTTGAACCGGGATCCTTCTGCCGGTCCTTGCGCTTTGCGCCATCTGCTCTTAACCCACTGCGCTACCACCCGACTCCCTACCAAGTTAATTTTAATTTCCTTTTTAAAAATGTTTTATTGACTCACTTACTGCACTACTTGTGCATGACCCAAGTGTGAGCCCGGCTCCCACCACACTGAAGGAAGCTTTGGTGCTGTGTCTATTTTACTCTTTGCCTCTCTGTCTTCTGAGATAAATATTCATCTATTTTTATGAGAGAGATTGACATATCAAAGCACAACTCAGTTATAGCACATGTGTTGCCAGGGATCAAACCTACAGCCTCAGTCATGTAGGTACTGTGCTCTACTACAGAACGATCTCTCAAGCCCCAAGGTTGTTTGTTTGCTTGCTTTTGCCACCAGGGCATCTTGTGTAAGCTCAGTGCTTACACAAATACACCATTCCTGGCAACCATTTTTTCTATCCTCTAGATAGAGGTGAGAGTCAGGGAGAAAGAGAAGGAAAGACACCTGGCTTTTAGGGGTGAGGGCAGGGAAGGTGGAGGGATAAAAAGACTCAGGGCAGCATGCCTGCTCTCCATCACACTGAGGTCCTGACTCCTAGAAGCTTGCTTGGGCTAGAGTCTTGCCAACTATGGCTTCACCTGCAGGGACAGTTCTCACCTCCCAGAAGAACACAGGGACCCAGGTTCCCAGACTTTTGGGCACCTGCAAAGGGTCCCACTACTGACTCGAGTCCAGAGGATAGATGCAATGAGGAATAGCAGAGAGGGCAGAGTTACCAGTGGGAGGGACCATCCAATGGACAAGAAACATTTCTGCATGACTCGGGTAGCAGTGAGAACTCTCCACACTGTCACCACTACCTCAGGTTCTCCAAATTCACTGCTTACCTGCAATCTGAATCTATCTCCTAGTGACAAGTGGAGGTGGGGTGCTGGTCACACCTCAAATGTACCCCCTTTGTGGCTAGAGACGGAAGCTACCCAGTGACAAGGGAAGGTCTGCAAGGAATTCTAAAAGTCCTCTGTCACATCTCTCAATCAAATCAGATGAGCAGGGAGTCACACAGAAGAACGAGATGGGTCCTGGCTCTGAAAGCAAGGCCAAAGCCCCCCTTGCATCTGTAGGAGACGCCCTACCACCACCACCACTACTCTGACTCCAGTTATGTGGGAGGCATGGTAGTTGAGGGAACACATTGTCTTCTGCAGTCCCAACATCCTAACTGCAGGTGGGTATACACAGGTCCCCAGGATCTTGGGGTGGGTAGGGAGTACAGCAGACAAGAGCACCGAGTCATAAATAAATCAATGCAACAAGTAGTGAGTTAAATGAATCAGAGGCAGCAACTGTCTGGAGACTGACTGTAATTGACACCAGAGCACCACACTCTGGCACCCCATCTCTAAAGCCCCAGAGGCCTCTGAGGTCCTGCCTCTCATGCAGGCCAGTAGAGAACCCCCTAACCAGACCTGGCACCATGTCAGAGTTTTCTTTCGAGGGTTGTCTTTCTTTTAAGTAGTGCAGGAAGTGCACTCTGAGTCTAGCACATTGGCAATACAACCTAGTCTGTATTTCTTAGAGACAAAGAGAAACTGAACTGCACCACCATCCATGTAGCTACCTTGGCACTGCTCATGGAGCCGAGAGAGACACCACAGCCCTGCACCACCATTCATGGGATGCCCTTGGTGATAGCCATGGTGCTGCAACATAGGCTGCAGGCATGGAAGGGAGACTCTCTACCATTGAAACACCTCCAGGCCCTCTTGGGAGTTATTGCTACCTCTTCCAGCTTCATATCTGCTTCTGCAACTGCATTTACCCCTCCAGTTAGGGCAGTAGCATCAAGATCTCTTGGCATTCAAACACAGACTGAAATGCAAAGGGAGGAACCCCTCTGAAGATTATAGGCCTAGCCACTGGCCTATAATTAAAACCTTCTCTCTTTATCTCCTTCCGGCCCTAATAGTATCTCTCATCCCATGCTTCCCTTAGACTCAGATCCTCTCAGGTCCATGGGGGGCAGAAGTCCCCATCCTGTAGTCAGCCAAGGCAGCAGGAGTGGACAGAGCTGACTCCCTCCTTGAGGAGTAGTAGTCCTGGGTCCAAGATCAAGGGTCCCCAGACAGAGAGCTGAAGGCTTAACTCTGTGCTTGCATCTGCCTGGGGCCAGGCAGTTCTGTTTCCTTCACCAGAAAATGCTGTCCTAACAGTTGGCCAGGGATAGAGTGTGGGGTGAAGAGTCCAGGGAGCAGACTCTAGTGAGCAGAAGGACCCTGACAAGTCACTTCCTTTCTCCCAAAAAGAAGTCCTAAACAATCTCACCCCTAAAGCCAGTGTCCCAGCCCCTCTCAAGCAGGATGCCACATGCAAAGCACTTAGGACAGATTATTCCACCTGCTTGGTCTATTTCACAGATTCAGTTGTGACTCTTCAAAGCCTCCTTCCTGTCCTTCCTGGTACTCCCTACATGAGGCAAGAAGACATGTACTCCATTCATTCATTCATTCATTCATTCATGGAAACTGATGCCTGCTTGGAACTAAACATAGAAACACACACACACACACACACACTACACACAGTGGGGTGTTTCCCCTATCTCCACTTGCTTACAGTCTACACAGTACCTCTGAGCATGTCTGTGTGCAGTTTCCCTAGTGGGTCTAACTAAGCACACAGTACCAACAATGTTGTCTGCCGTCACTCATAACCTCCAAACATGGACTCTGCCCTCTATTTCCCACCCCTTCCAGTCACAGGTCAAATGACCTTATGCCCAGAGGAATGGAGAAGCAGAGGCAGTGACCCTGATCACCTTCCAACTCCTCAGTCACAGCCACAAGTCAGGAAGCCACTGCCTGACTGCAAGAAGGTCATGTCAGAAAGGGGTGACAAAGGAGTGTAAGTATGTGCATAACCAGGGATGGACAACTTTTTCCACTTCCACCCCTGAAGCCTACTGTTGTTACATGCTGAACCAGAAGAAAGTGTTTTCATAGCTCATCCATGTTGGGGTGCTACAGGACCCTCCAGCCTCTGCTTCTTGTGCCCACCTTCCACCAGAGAGCCAGAGGCCTCCTCTTCCTGCACTGTCCTACAGTAGCACCACTTTAGGCAGCAACTGACCCCCTTGACACAACCTATTCTGGATGAAACCCCAGTCCAGCAGAGCTCTCAGCAGTACTTCTGCCTCTAGGTGTAGATTATGGAGCAATCAATCAATCATGTTTCCAAACAGAAGTGGCTCAGGGTTACGTCTGCCAAATGAGGAAATGAGCCAGCATGGAGTCTCAGTGTGCTAGGTAAAGGGTGAGCCCTAAATGGCCAAGTCTCCTTCCCCACTTTCTGTCTCTGCACCCACAGGTCACCTTTCTCTAGAGCCAGAGGCAGCTGATGGATTTACACTTGACATTTTCTTTGGCACCTTTAGAGAAAGGTGAACTCCTCCAATGGTGAGGAAACAGAAGGAAAGAGGGTGGAGAAAGATGAAGCCATTGCACAGAGATTCCAGCCCACAGCCTGGAGGAGGGGCACAGGCTGGACAAGAAGTAGGGCTGCAGGAGGGATCAGTGAAGAGGTGTCATGACTAGCAGAAAAGAAAGAAGAGCCACTGTGAAGAGCCTGGTCAGCTACTGATTTACTCAGCACACACATCTGGAGTTGTTTTTCATGCCTGGCACAGAGCTGTGGCTGGAGACACTGGGAAACTCCACAGTATGACATTAGTTCCAAGGAATGAAGCATGAGCCCTCAGAGACCCAAATACTGTTTTCAAGGCCCATAGTGGCAGAATGGTTGGCTGGTTGGTTGGTTGGTTGGTTGGTTGGTTGGTTGGTTCAGCCTTGCATTTTGCCCACTCCTATTGCAAACAAGACAACACTCAAGGGGGAAATGTCAGACTAGAGAGCAATAGGTAGTGAGAAAGAGCTGCAGTGAAGTTGTAAGAGGAGAGCCCAAGCAGAACCCCACAGCCAGAGATATCTGCCAGCTCAAAGGCTGCAACACAAAGCTATTTAGGATAGTGGAAATATGCTTTTACTGTAGGTGGGAACAGAAACTGGTGCCACCACTATAAAAAGCAGTATGGAGATTGCTTGAAAAATTAAAAATTTCATGAGATCACTTATCACAACTTACTCCTTATCACCACTCACACATGTACAGACACACACACACACACACACACACACACACACACACACTAATTTGAAGAGGTCTTTGTATCCCCATGTGCACTGCATCATTTTGTTTTTGTTTTAATTACCACCAGGGTTATCATTGGAGCTCAATGCCTGCATGATGTATCTACCACTCATGGCAACCATTTTTTTTTTTTTGCCTCCAGGGTTATTGCTGGGGCTTGGTACCTGCACTACAAATCCACTGCTCCTGGAGGCCATTTTTTCCATTTTCTTGCCCTTGTTGTTGAATAGAAAAGAGATAAATCAAGAGAGGAGGGGAAGATAGAGAGGGGGGAGAAAAAGATAGACACCTGAAGACCTGCTTCACTGATTGTGAAGCAACCCCTCTCACCCCCCACAGGTGAGGAGCCAGGGGCTCAAAGCAGGATCCTTACACTGGTTCTTGTGCTTTTGCACCATGTGTACTTAACCTGCTGTGACACCACCATTCCCCCTTTTTTTCCTTTCTATTTTACTTAATAATACAGAGAGAAGTTGAGATGGGAAGGGGAAATAGAGAGGTAAAGAGAAAGATAAACACCAAAAGACCTGCTTCACCACTCATGAAACTTCCTACTTGCAAGTGGAGAGTAGGGGCTTGAACTTGGGTCCTTGTGTACAGTAACATTCACACTCAACCAGGTGCACCACCACCCAGCCCCTGCATTACATCATTATTCACAGTAACCAGGAACTGAAAACAATCTGATGCCCAACAACTGACAAGTGGATACATAAGATGTGGTGTGTATACATGATGGAATACAACTCAGCTCTAAAGAAAGAGAAAACTCCTATCACTTGCAACAATATAGGTGGCCCCAGAGGGGATTATGCTCAGTGAAATGAGTCAGACAGAAGACAAACACCATATGATTTTCTCACACATGGGATATAAAGGTAATAAACAGATGAACAAAAGAAAACAATACTACATTTTTGGATGATAAGACCAGTTTGCAGTGGTCAGGAGGGAATGGAAGAGTGAAGGGGACACAGATGTTGATTTTTAATGACTCACACAATGTTCTACTCCGGTGCAACTTCAATTAAAAAAAAAAACCTCTTTCAATATCAAGGACAAAATAGATCTTCAGGCAAAGGAAAACAGGTCATTGTTCCAAATTGACACTTTCATTTCACTGTAATTGCAGATTTACAGGCAGTTGCCAAGGTGTTCCAGAGAATTCCTTGTGAATGCCAACCCCAAGCCCCACCCCAGGTGATTGCATCCACCTTGACTACAAAATAATGAAAGACATTCTCAAGGGTAATCAGGAGACAGGCTAGGAGTTCAGGTGCTCATGTGCTGTGGGGATGGGGATTTGAGAACCACAGGGGAAGAACTGGTATGAAGATCAACAGCTGTCAATAATCTTGCTGGCCCCAGGGGAGGCATGTCCACTTCCAAATAACCACCACACACAGGTGTGCAAACATTCGTCACACATGCAATATATTCACTTGACCCCCGAGACCCCCTCATTTGCCTACCTCCTATCACCTAGATGGGGGCCAGGTTTTGCAAAATCTCCCAGAACTATGTGGTGCCTGAGGCCCCGACATTTCCTTCAGATGCAACAGAAGAGGCTCTAATCCAGCCCCCAATGTACAGCACCTCAAACTGAGCCCTCCATGGGTGGAACTCTCCATGATTCTATGAGACCCCAAGCCCCAGCTCCAACAAGACACCCTCTAGAGGGCTGCATGGTCTCAAGCACCCCTTCTGGAGCTGGGTGGTGACTCACCAGGTAGAGGACACACTTTATCATGTACAAGAACACAAATTCAAGCCCCCAGCCACATGAGAGCACCATGCAAAGGGGAATTTCATGAGTAGTGGAACAGTACTGTGGCATCTCTCCTTCTCTCACTGTCTTGCACCATGTATCATAAGAAAACAAAATTTAAGCTTTTTCAAAGCATGACAATCATCCTCCCTTCTCCCCTCATCTTGGTGTCTCTCTGATCTCCAAGGTTGGCCAAGGGCAACAGAAAAGACAATCTTAGACCTATACCAAAAGTTGAGGGAACAGATAACCACCAGCCCCAGGACATATCTGATGGGCTTCTTTGGATCAGTCCTGAGATCATTTCAGGAAAAAAAGGAGAAGAAAGAGGAGGAGAAGAAGAAGGAAAAGAAAAGAAGAAGGAGGAGGAGAGAAAGAGGAGAAGGAGGGGGAGGAAGAAGAAGAAGAACCCCCACACCTATGGACATCTAATCTTTGATAAAAGGGCCCAAAATATTAAATGGAGGAAGGAGGTTCTCTTCAGTAAATGGCGCTGGGAAAACTGGGTCAAAACATGCAGAAGAATGAAACTGAACCACCTTATGTCGCCAGAAACAAAAATCAACTCCAAATGGATCAAGGACATGGATGTTAGACCAGAAACTATCAAATACTTAGAGGAAAACATTGGTGGAACACTTTCCCACCTAAACCTCAAGGACATCTTGGATGAAACAAAAAAGGAAGACTAAATTGCAAGGAAGACTAATTGCAAGGAAGACTAAAGCAGAAACAAACCAATGGGACTACCACAAACTGAAAAACTTCTGCACAGCCAGGGAAACTATCACACAAACAAAAAGACCCCTCACAGAATGGAAGAAGATCTTCACATGCCATACATCAGACAAGAGACTAATCACCAAAATATACAAAGAGTTCAGCAAACTTAGCAACAAAAAAGCAAATGACCCCATCCAAAAATGGGCAGAGGATATGAATAGAACATTCACTACAGAAGAGATCCAAAAGGCTGACAAACACATGAAAAATTTCTCCAGGTCACTGATTGTCAGAGAAATGCAAATAAAGACAACATTGAGATACCATCTCACCCTTGTGAGAATGGCATATATCAAAAAGGACAGCAGCAACAAATGCAATGCTAGAGAGGCTGTGGGGACAGTGGAACCCTTCTACACTGCTGGTGGGAATGTAAATTGGTCCAGCCTCTGTGGAGAGCAGTTTGGAGAACTCTCACAAGGCTAGACATGGACCTTCCATATGACCCAGTAATCCCTCTCCTAGGGATATACCCCAAGGACTCCATAATACCCAACCAAAAAGAAATATGTACACCTATGTTCACCGCAGCACAATTCGTAATAGCTAAAACCTGGAAGCAATCCAGGTGCCCAACAACAGATGAGTGGCTGAGAAAGCTGTGGTATATATACACAATGGAATACTATGCAGCTATTAAGAACAATGAACCCATCTTCTCTACCCATCTTAGATGGAGCTAGAAGGAATTGTGTTAAGTGAGCTAAGTTAGAAAGATAAAGGTAAGTATGGGATGATCCCACTCATAAACAGAAGTTGAGAAAGAAGAACAGAAAGGGAAACTCAAAGCAAGATTTGACTGAATTTGGAGTAGGGCACCAAAGTAAAAACCCTGGGTTGAGGGTGAGGGTGGATGTTCAGCTTCACGGGGAGGGGGATGGAAAAGAGGAGGGGGGACGGTATGGGACACAGTCTTTTGGTGGTGGGAACGGTGTTTATGTACACTCCTATCAATTTGTAGTCATATAAATCACTAATTAATATGAAAAGGGAAAATTGATTAAATATCTCCAACTTTTTAAAGCACAGACTGAGTCTTTTTAATACATAGGCTGAGTCTTTGATATGCTGACTATCTTAAAAGCTTAGACCAGGAAGAAAAGAAGCAACTGGTGGCACAGCTATATACAAATAATGTCAAAGCACATAAATTATGGTGATGTTGTGTATGATACAGCAAATCCTAACAAAGGGATATTTCAAAGTTGACCCAATTGCCAAATAACGTGATTATAGCAATAACTATCTATTGTCTTCTTAAACCCTAAGACAACAGAAATCTCCCACTTCCTCTTTAGAGCCTATATTTCCCCCAGTCCTGGAACCTCTAGGGTGGGGCTCACTTTCCTGCATGCTTCTCTCAATTCATACCAAATGATATTGCATCCACCGATCCCAACCTAATCAATGCAAGGAGTACCACCTCAACATGCTTCACTTCAGACTGTGTCCAGAGATGTCAGGAATGGAATGCCAACTCTTCACCCTCATTACTTAGGGTGAGACATTTCCTTTCATGCTATTCTCAAATTCCAATCCTAGATATAGACCAGGTCCCGTAAGATAGAGTATATGTTCACATATATCCATAAATTAGGGCAAAATACATACCTGAATGGAAAAATACACAATAGTCTGTAGTGAGTCAGTATCAAGTTCATAATGAAATAGTGTCTACTTAGACTTAGATACCCTCCTCACTTCCTATTACAGTTCTCTCACTCACTCCAAAGCTAATGTCATCAAAGTAAGGACTCTAAAAGCTGAATAAGGGCAAGAGACTGGCATACTTTAACAATGACTCTTTAGTCACTATCAGGCCACCCCATCAGCTAGGGCCCTATTCGGGGAGTCCTGAGATTCCCAAACAGACATGATGGGCCTAGACCTCGAATAAATCCCTCTCTCCATTGTTACCGGTCATTCCTATTAAGAACAACACCATAGACCCCTTTGTGGACCCCCCCATGGGACCTTGCCCTCAACTTGGATCAACAATGGTAGAGAATGTTCCATCCTCTGAAGGGAGGATGGACAACATACTCTATGCTACACCTGAGGAAGATGGGTCCTGATATTGGGGCAGCTTGGAACGTTCCTACTTATGACCATAGAATGTGAACTCAGTAGGGCACCAAAGTAAAAACCCAGTGGTGAGGGGTAGACATGCAGCTTCGTGGGCCAGTGGGGGGTGGGAGTGGGCAGGAGGGATGGGTCACAGTCCTCTGGTAGTGGGAATGGTGTTTATGTACACTCCTAGCAAAATGTAGACATATAAATCAGTAGTTAATTAATATGAGAGGGGGAAAATCAATTGTATGTCTCAAAGTTTCTCAAAACACAAACTGAATCTTTTTAATATATAGGCTGTGTATTTGATATGCGGACTCTCTCAAAAGCCTAGACCAAGTAGATTAGAAGCATCCAATAGCACAGCTATATACAAGATACTGGATACTGTACAGCAAACCATAACAAAAGGACTTTTCAAAGTTAACCCAATTAACAAATAATGTGATGATAACATTAACTATCGATTGTCTTTTTGAACCCTAAGACAGCAGGAACCTCACATCTCCACTATAGAGCCCCTACTTCCCCCAGTCCTGGAACCCTTGGATAGGGCCCACTTTCCCAGATGTGTCTCTCAATCCAAACCAAATAATATTGCATCCACCGATCACAACTTAACCAATGCAACGATTGCCACCTCAACATGCTTCACCTCAGACTGTGTCCAGAGACTTCACGTGTGGAATGACAACCCTTTAGCTTCATTACTCAGGTGAGACCTTTCCTTTTATAGTACACTCTAATTTCATCTCAGGTAGTTCACTTTCTAACAAAGTCCCATAACCTAGATATACACCAGTTTCTGTGAGAGAGAGCTTATGTGCACACGTATCCATAAACTACTGCAAAATATATACCTGAAAGCAGTAGTACACTAGAGTTTGCAGTGAGTACCTCCCTAACACTTCCTCTCCACTATTCCAAGCTTGGGATCCATGATTGCTCAACAAATTGTTTGGCTTCGTATGTTAACTCTCTTTTCAATCACCAGGTTCCAGATGCCACCAGGATGCTGGCCAGGCTTCCCTGGATTAAAGACCCCACCAATGTGTCCTGGAGCTCAGCTTCCCCAGAGACACACCTTACTAGGGAAAGAGAGAGACAGACTGGGAGTATGGACCGACCAGTCAACGCCCATGTTCAGCAGGGAAGCAATTACAGAAGCCAGACCTTCTACCTTCTGCAACCCTCAACGACCCTGGGTCCATGCTCCCAGAGGGCTAGAGAATGGGAAAGCTATCATGGGAGGGGGTGGGTTATGGAGATTGGGTGGTGGGAATTGTGTGGAGTTGTACCCCTCCTACCTTATGTTTCTGTTCATTAATCCTTTCTTAAATAAAAAATTTTAAAAAAAATAAAAAAAAAGAATGTGAACTCAGATCTGATCTACCTTTTCTGATCTACCTTTCTGGTCCTTCTGCCAGCCATGACATCATCTCCCCAGACAATTAGGATCCACCTGCATATCAGATTTCAGGCTCAGGCAAAAACAAAAACAAAACAAACAAACAAAAAAACACTAGTATAACCACAGGCCCTTTGGAATATAATTAAAACATGCCTACTAGCTATCTACAAAGTGGAGGGACCCCCAACTCTTCCTCTGCACTATTCCAGCCTTTAGGTTTATGATTGGTCAACAATTTGTTTGGCTTTGTATGTTAACTCTATTTTCAACCACCAGGTTCCAGATGCTAGCATGATGCCAACCAGACTTCACTGGACAGCAGACAACCCCACCAATGTGTCCTGGAGCTCCGCTTCCCCAGAGCCCTTCCCCACTAGGGAAAGAGAGAGACAGGCTGGGAGTATAGATAGACCTGTCAAAGCCCATGTTCAGTGGGGAAGCAATTACAGAAGCCAAACCTTCAACCGTCTGCATCCCACAATCACCTTGGGTCCATACCCCAGAGGGTTAAAGAATAGGAAAGCTATCAGGGGAGGGGATGGGATGCAGAGCTCTGGTGGTGTGAATTGTGTGGAGTTGTACCCCTCTTATCCTATGGTTTAGCCAATGTTTCCTTTTTATAAATAAAAAATTAAATAAAAAAAAGAAAAGAAGAAAAAAAGGGGGGGTTCATTCTCAAAGAGCTCCTTTGGCACTAAGAGACAACCTTGTAAGGTTACAAGAAGCTCCTCCAGCACATGCCTTTCCATAGAGAAGCAAACTCTGCGCTGCCCTTTGCAGAAAGTCAGGAATCAAAACAGCCACCCTCAAGCACCAAGAGGCAGTTAGGGCTCCCCCCAGTCTTTAACTCCATCCTAAGCCCACAGCCCATACAGACATATATCCAGGATATTATTTCAGAGACAGAGTAGGATGGGGGAGATTAGGAAGGGGGTGACTGGATGTTTGGGGGAGGCAGGATCCAGAAGGGAAGGGAAGCAGGAAACAGGGAATAGAGAAGACCCCCCCCCCAGGAACTCAGAGTAGGCTGTACAGAGCTCAGACTGGTGCTGACGCTATGGGGGGCCCAGCTCCTGCCCCCCCCAGAGTCTGTGAGACATAGAGCCCTGGGGGGTGGGGGTGCAGTGCTGTCACGCTCCAGTGGCTTGGCAGCTCTGCCCAAGATCTTGTGGCAACAACTTGCCAACGGCTCTCTTAATTAAAAAGAGCGCTGAGTAAAGAAACATCCTTTTCAAAGGGGACAATGGAGGTGCCACAGCTGACAAGCATGTGGGGGGGTGAGAAAGGCCCCCTGCTTCGGAGAAAGGGTCAGGCAGGCATGGAAAAGGTCTGGCTTCGTTTCTGAGAATTGCCCCCCTCTACAGGACCCCCCCCATGCCAGCAGATTCTTTGAGGAATTATTGAGGGGGGGACAGATAACCCTCCAACAGACAAATGGAAGCCAAGAGCATTTACTGCATCTTTTGGCGGCATATCAGCAAACATTTTCTAAAAGGCTGCAAGATGAGGCACACACATAATTAGCTGATTCTCAGAGCCCCCTGTGCTTCCCCTTCTCAGGCCTGGCTGCCTGGCTCCTTCTAGTCCCTGTGGAAGCTTTCAGAACACATTCCTGCCAGCTCCCAGTGACTCAGTTCTTCCCCCCTCCCCAGGTGCCAGGACCAATCCCAGCCTGAAGCAGCCGAATCTCACCTGCCTTCATGCCAGCTCACTCCAAGTCAGCAGAGCTGCATCAAAGTCTGGAGGGACTCAGGCAGACAGCCTGACACTAAGTGGAAGTTTGTGCTTTGTTTTATTTTTACACAGTAACAGAGGATGAGTCAAGGGCCTCATACCTGCACAATACCATTACAGCCTCACTGACTGTTTTTTTTTTTTAATTCTGTATACTTGGAGAAGGGAGAGAAGAGAAAGTGAGAGGCAGACAAAAAGAGAAAAGAGAGGGAGACACCACAGCTCAGTTCCACCATCCATGAAGCAAGAGGGTGCTACCCATCGTGCTCTCATACAGTGTTAAGGATTGAATTTAGAACCTCACATTGAAAAAAGTATCCAATCTGCCCGCTGTGTGAACTTTCAGGCCCTCTAGCGTCACCCTTCCTCTCTTTCTTTTTCCACCAGGGTTATCACTGGGTCTTGATGCCTAAACAACTACACCAACATTTCCCAGTAGCCTTTTTTTTTCTTTCTTTCTTTTTTTTTTTTGGACAGGGGGTTCAAGACAGAGGAGAGATACCTCCTGCAGTACTGTCACTCCACTCATGAAGCTTCCCCCTGCCGGGGACCCAAAGGCTTAAACTCATGTCTTCTCACATGGTAACGTGTACTCACCAGGCAAGTCATCACCTGCCCCCTTCAACTGCCTTTTCTTACAAGAGGAACCAGACTCCCAAGTTTAGGCACCACAAAAGCACCACTGTTTAGCTCTGGCTTATGGTGGTCCTAGGGATTTAACCTGAGATCTCAGAACATGAAAGTCATTTGCAAACCCACTATGCTACCTCCCTTGTCAGGAACATCCTCAAATTATTTGAGTACTGCCTGAAAGCCAAGAGTCGTTGTCCCAGCAACAGGCTCTAAGCTTGCCAGCATATTAAAATTGTGCAAAAATCTGCACCCAGACTCATACTCAAGACATAAGCAGAGCTGTCCCATCAGCCCAGCACAAATACACAGTGTCTAGAGGCTCAGCCCAGACAGAGCTGCCTGGCCCAAAGACACACTGCCAAGGTCACCAAGCAGGGGATGACATCTTGAGGCTTCTTAGCCCTGTTCTCATGGCATCACCTGCAGCCTTTGTCCTGGATCTTGGTCCCTAGTGGCCCTACATATCGGCCCTCCTATTCAGCCCCTAGCCCACCCACATAGCATCTACTGGATCCAAGCAAGCTAGTCCCCAACACAGAACCCCACACACCCCAGTGGGGCCTCTCTGGAGACCTTCTCATCCTCTACAGACAGAGACTTCCACATTGGGGTCTGCAGAAAGAGCTCAGGCTGGGAGTTGACAAGGTCCAGGAGTCTCACACTTAACTTCACAGGGGCAGAGTGCCTTGTTCAGCAGGTCCTGTGGGGCTGGGACTGCCATTGTCATGGTCTCTGGGAGAAGCTCCTGCCACCGGTCTGGCCATTCAGGTCATCTCAGACTTCAAAGTGGGAGTTGGAAAATGTGGTCACTGCCCATAACCTCAGGCTATGCCTCTAGCAGCCCAGTCAGTAAATTGTCTTGAGCAGAACCCTTTAGAGTGAGTGACATATACCAAGTGGTCAAGCACAGGATCAAACAGAGCTCAACTCTCTCTTGCCTCTGGGTCCCAGCTCTCCTTATGGGGGAGGAAGAGGAAGAGAATGCAGCCAGCTGTCTGGGAGACAGCTGCAAGAATCTCTGGAATCCCTTATCTTCCTCTACTAGGCCAAACACTGATCCTCCAGCAACTCAGTAAATCAAAGAAAATATCTTAAGAAGTCTGAAGAGTAGGGGGTGAGGGACATGGCTGTATGCTCCCCTTAGCTGGTACCTGGAGCTGGTGGTCACAGGCTGAGCCTGGTCAGGTCAAGGCTGGAGAGAGATGGGCTGGGGGGGGGGGTTAAGGGGGAGGGAGACAAGAAGGAAGGAGAGGAAACAAATAAAACTTTACTCTGTAAAGCACTTGCAGAAAGGAACTGCAAGCAGAAGACCCAGAAAAAGGGTCCCCAGAGAAAGGGTCCCCAGAGAAGTCATGAGCTGCAGTTGGGAAAGAAATCAGAAGAGGAAACATCTCACCATGCCCTGGGTTTGAGCCCTGGCACCATGTAGTAGCACCATGGATAGCACTAGGGCAAGGGGAAGCTCCATGGGTGGTAGGGCTATGCTGTTCTCCCCACCTCCCCCATCTGTCTCTCTCTCCTCTAAGGCGTTGTATGTGTAGGAGGCTCTGAGTTCCTTCCCCAGAGCCATCTAAGGGAGAAGCAGGTGCTGAGCAGAAGCTGGAGGACAGAGGGACCTCAGGGCAGAGCTTGCCTCTCAAACTCAGAGAATTTGCCAGCCTAGGTGCACAGTACTAGCATGGAGGCACACTGAGATAATGCAAGAAGTCAGATTGCAGTGCCAGTCATGCCCAGTGGGCAAGTCCAAATGCAGCTCCATGACTGAGGGCTGGCTTGCAGATCCTACTCATTCAGAGTCCAGGTGCTGGGCCTGCCTCAGCTAGGGCTCCAGAAGAGGCCCAGTTCAGACATGGCTTCCCTCTTGCCTCCAATGACCTGGCATCTCTCCCATCCCCTCTTCAACCTCCAGGATGTTTCTAGTTCCTGAGGTTCTCAGACCAATTACATGTGTTACATTCAGGGTGGAAGGGTGCACCTATGTGGAAGAGGATCAAGTGAGCAGTGAGCTGGGGATCCAAAGCTGAACTTCAAAAGGCAGCCCAGGGCTGAGATGAACCCAGTTGGCCAAGAAAAGTGGGGAGGCAGGGAGTCAGGCCATAGCGCAGTGGATTAAGTGCACATGGCTCGAAACCAAAGGACCAGCATAAGGATACTGGTTCAAGCCCCCGGCCCCCCACCTGCAGCGGTGGGGGGTGCCTCACAAGCAGTAAAACAGGTCTACAGATGTCTGTCTTTCTATCTCCCCTCCTCTCAATTTCTTTCTGCCCTATCCAACAACAATGGCAACAATAGCAATAATGATAACAACAAGGGCAACAAAATGGGAAAAAATGGCCTCCAGGAGCAGTGGATTCGTGGTGCAGGCACCAAGCCCCAGCAATAACCCTGGAGGCAAAAAGAAGGAAGGAAGGAAGGAAGGAAGGAAGGAAGGAAGGAAGGAAGGAAGGAAGGAAGGGAGCGAGGGAGGGAGGAAGGGAGGAAGGGAGGAAGGAAGAAAAGAAAAGTGAGGAGGCTGGGGGGGGGGGGGCTGAACCAGGCACAGCACTTCTGTAATGCCAACTGAAAGGAGTAAATTGAGGGGCAAGATGGTGGTGCACATAGTAAAGCACACATATTATTGTGTTTAAGGACTGGGGTTCAAGCCCCTGATCCCCACCTACAAAGGGGAAACTTCACAAGTGGTAGAGCAGTTCTGTAGGTCCCTCTCCTTCTCTCTGACTCTCTTTCTTTCTCTCAAAATAATAGTGATAATAATAAAGATAAATAAGAAAAAATGGTGGTGCACATGGAGCAACAGAGTCATTCATTGTACCAAGTCCCAGCAATAAGCCTAGTGATAGGAAGGAAGGAAAGAAAGAAGGAAGAAAGGTAGGAAGGAAGAAAGGAAGGAAAAAGGTGAGGTGGTTGGACAGTGTTGACCTAGTTGAGTGCATACATTACCATGAGTAAGGACCCAGGTTCAAGCCCCTGGTCTCTACCTGCAGGGTGTAGTTTCAAAGCCAACTGGTGAAGCAGGTCTGCAGGTGTCTCTCCTTCTCTCTCCTTCTTTATCTCCCCCTTCCCTCTCAATTTCTCTCTGTTCTATCAAATAAAAAGAGGGGAAAAGGCAAGGGCTTGCCACTTGCTCACCAGGAGACTGTTAGAGAAGGTCAAACATCTGTTGACTAAGTGACTTATTTGTCACATCATGGTGCACAGCCTGATTGCTGAATGTGGAAGCCACCTCTGTAGGCAAAGACAGACTGTGCATTCAAAATTAGAGCAAACTGATTTGCTTAAAAGAAGAATCAGCATACTGCAGACAGCAACACACAGGTATCCCCCCTAAGGAACCACAAACTGAATTAAATAAAAACCTTAGGGCAGGGTGATAACATAATGGTTGTTCAATGCCTGAGGCTCCAAAGTCCCAGGTTCGACCCTCTGCACCACCACAAGCCAGAGCTGAGTAGTGCTCTGGTAAAAAGCAAATTCCTTCCCTAAAGCCTATTGGTGTTTTATCATGAACAATTCCAAGTGGTCATTTCTGGAAAGATCAAATGAGTGGAATATTCAACACATACCAGATTATTCTTCAACCTCCTTTTTTTTTTTTTCTAGATAGAGACAAAGCAACAGAGACATAGAAAAGGAGTGAAAAAGACCAAAGTACTGAAACTTCCTTCAATAAGATAGGAGCCGGGCTCAAACCTGAGTCATGTACA
This sequence comes from Erinaceus europaeus, assembly GCF_950295315.1. Lineage (NCBI taxonomy): Eukaryota > Metazoa > Chordata > Mammalia > Eulipotyphla > Erinaceidae > Erinaceus > Erinaceus europaeus. The sequence continues at coordinate 31,043 of NW_026647806.1, forward strand.
TGACAAAGCAGCTCACTATCCCAGTGAGCTATTTCATTTTTCAACTTTCTTTTTGTAGGGGATAAATAACACAATGTACATGCTACACTGCAAATCCAAGTTATGGGTTTGTAGTTAATGCTCAGTTTTAATGGTTTTCATATCAGTCCAGTGTTCCAACTCTTGAACAAGAAAGAATGGGAATGTGTATCACCTTAGCATTTATTTGTTTACTTAATTGCTGCCATCTGGGTTTATCCTTGAAGTTCCATATTTGTACAGCTCCACTACTATTAGTGGCCACACTTCTCTCTATCTATCTATCTATCTATCTCTTTTCAAGAAGTAGAGGGACAGAGAGAGAGAGGAGAGAGATTGCAGCATTGCTCCATTACTTGTGAAGTTTCCCCCATGCAGGTAGGTGCACCTCTGTGGTGGCTGGGAGCTTAAGCCCAGGTTCTCACACACACTAACCTGTGCACTCTACCAGGTGAGTCACCTCCCAGCCCCCTCATGTACACCCCTTTCAAGAGAAGCCATGAAAGACAGCAGAGAGCAGCTATCCCACCATCAGATCCTATTCTCTGTTACTTCTTCCAGAGATCTAATGGTAACCTACTATGCTGTTATCTTGTGCTAAAGTGGGAAAAATTCAGCCTTTTTTTTTATATATTGTTTGCAGAGTTGGGACTTAGGCCATATGAGAATCATGAGAGCCTACATATGTGAGTGCTGCCCAGCCCTCTAAAACTGCCCTTGAGAGCAGGGGAGCCAGCACACCTGTAACCCACAGCTTGCAAGCAAGTCTCAAGTTTAATCCCCAACGCCACCAAAAACCATAGCTGAGTGATACTTTGGCCTATATATATATCCTTCAATAAAGCTGGTAGCCCAGGTGTATAGTTGTTTGTTTTTTAGATACAGAAAAGGCAGAGAGAGTGAGTGAAATAGACAAGAGCACCAAAGTTTCCTTCAAAGCTTTCCCCAGTGGGGACTGGGCTCAAACTTGGATGGTGCACATGGCAAAGCAGAGTGGCCCAGGCCTTTAAGGTACATCACTATCACAGCAAGATTCAAGCATCAGGGACACAGCCCTGAAGAGATTGACAGTAATAGGAGCACAGATGGGGAACCTCTTATTAAGCAGAAACTGGTGGAACAGAACAGAAAACAAGTGTCCTAGCAGGACACAGGTGATTTGCTTATACAAAGGTCTTTTCTCTCATCTACATATCCAGCATGTCCTCCCACCACAGGATGCTTCAGTCTCAATTTTCTTCATTCCTTTCTCCCTCTCCCCACCACTCTTTCTTCTTCTTCTTTTTTTTTTTAAGATTTACTTACTTGAGAGAGAGAGAGAGAACCAGAACATCACTATGGCACATGTGCTGGCAGAGATTGAACTAAGGACCTCACGCTTGAGAGTCCAATTGCTCTAGCCACTGCACAACCTCCAGGACCACAGTTCCAATTTCAGAAGCTCCTGCTCCTTCTTCAACTAGGTTGATGGGGAACCGAGGCAAGTTGGAGACAAGAACAAGGCAATGTGATGACCATATGCCAGAGTGGTCCTAGAATTCCCCACTGATGGTCCATTTCTCCACACAGCTGCATGTGCTCCAAGTGCCCCAATCCCACGCACTCATCACAGGGCATCTCAGTCTTGGGGACTACTCAGCAACCCAGCAGGCACAAGGTCGTGAGCTTTGGATGGGCCACTCCCAATCGGAGTGTGGTCAGTAAGCCTGTTCCACCAGCCATCATCAGTGTCCTCCAACCCACAGCCTTGCTGCATGTCACACACTTCTGTACCCCTGGGGTGACAAACCCTTCCAATTCTACACACTCCTTAGTACAACACTTTAACCAGTAATTCTCAGTGTATTCTAAGATGCATCACCAGAGTACTAACAGAGAGTTGGGAAGAACTAGAGACTAGCTAGATGTCACCTCACCAGGCCTGTTAAATAACTACATTTACAAATTATTGTATAACTTAAATGTATGTATCCATTTAATAGTCCATGAGTATATTCCGTGATTTAAAACCATGCTTAGGCCAAGTGGTGGCATGTCCAATAGAGTACATACATTACCATGCATAAGGACCTGGGTTCAAATCCCTGGTCCCCACTTGAAGTGGGGAGGGGGAGCCTTCACAAGCAGTGAAACAGTACTACAGGTATCTCTCTTTCTCTCTCCTTCTCTGCCTTCCCTTTGCCTCTGACTTTTTCTGTTTCTATCAAATGGAAGAAAGGAAGGAGGGGAGGGAGAGAGAGAGAGAGAGAGAGATACAGAAAAGGCAGAGAGAGTGAGTGAAATAGACAAGAGCACCAAAGGGAGGGAGGGCAGGAAAGAAATGGCCACTATGAACAGTGGATTCACAGTGCAGGCATTGAGTCTCATCAATAACCTTGGTGACAATTAAGAGTAATAATCATTTAATGACAAAGTAATCTCAGAAAATACTGCAGAAAAGGCAAAATTTACAAAGACAGCTATCTTATCTTTCAGGATAAAATGGATAGAATTGGAGGTGACTGTACTCAATAAAGTAAAAAAAGGAAGTGAAAGACAACTACTGGGTGATTTTGCTCATATGAGAATACAGAAAACTGAAACACATGAACTTGGAAGAGAAAAAAAAAAGGGCTGGGGAGACAGCATAATGGTTATGCAAAAGCCTTTCAAGCCTGAGGCTCTGAGGTCCCAGGTTCAATCCCCAGTACCACCAGAACCCAGAACTGAGCAGTGTTCTGGTATAGAAAAAAGAAGAAAAATAGCTAAACTACCTCTAAGACTTTGTGAGAACTATACTGGTTATCATGGGGGTTGGGGAGCAGAAGATAAGTGGGTGCAGTACAGAATTACACTCCTGTGATCTTATACTCTCATAAACCACTATTAAATCACTAATTAAAAAAAAAGATAGAGAATAGAGTAAGACTGCAAAACCTCCCCAAAGACAAGATCTCACTTCTGTCCTAAAAATATTCTGTTTTCTTTTTTCCCAAATCACAGAACTGGAAGATCTATACCAAAAGGCTCTACAGTGGCTATTTCTGGTCAATGGAATCAGCGGTGAGTTTTGTTTTCTTTTTCCTCTATCTAGTATGTTAAAAAAAAAAAAGTCTTTTGTACAATAGATGTGAATCAGACTTACATCAAAGAACACTGAAGTTGCAGCTTAAAAATATATCAGAACACAGTGGAAATCTCTCCCAGACCTTCGCACTCATCCCTGGGAGTTGGTCACAGTACCTGGGTACCCACCACAGGGACACAGGGAGTCCCACATTAACATGCACTCTCTACTATGCCACCCTGAAGCAGTGTCCTTGCCTGCCAGTGGAGCTCTAAAACAGGGCTGGCTTAAGATGTCACACTGCTACCTCCTCTCTGGAAGCTGAAATTATAAGAGCTATTTTAGTGCTTTCACATGCAGACAACCACAAAGTGAAGCAAAGCAATGATGAGAGGAGGAGGGGAGGATCAGCTGCTCTGGCTCTGGGGCAACAGCTGATCCTTTGTGGCACACCTGTAAGTTTCAGGGGACACCTCAGAACCCCAGTGTCTCCCATGGTTTCTGTGTTAATGTCTAACACCCAAGCCAGGTGCTGGTGCTGTGTGTTCTTCTAGAACTCACATGCCTGTAGTTCTTTGTGTCCTTCTTCTTTATAAATCCCACAGTGCCCTTGATGTTTGGGGTGTGTGTGTGTGTGTGTGTGTGTGTGTGTGTGTGTGTGTGTGTGTGTGTGTGTGTATGTGTGTGTGTTTATAGATATTACTTTAGACAGCACATTGGAGGGTCAGGGCTAGCTCAGTGGTAGAGCACTGGATTTGCATACCTGAGGTCCCAGGTTAGATCCAAGCACCACTAATGCCAGAGCTAAGCAGTGCTTGGGTCTCTTGCTCCCATCCCCATCCCTCATCATCTATCTGGTAGGCAGTCCTCACTACCTACACTCCACATCCTGGACAGAACCTGCATTTTCACTTTGAAATATATTTGCATGGAATCTGCATTGGAAACCCATATATGTGGGCACTAGAGGGGCAGGTGTGGGGTAGGGGACAGAAATGACTGGGGCATTCAGGACCTCTCTGTGTGTCATGTCCCTGTATCCCTCGGTGGGGAGCCTCAAGGTCTTGGGGACCACCACACTATTGCCCCCCAACTGTACCTCAAAGTTGGAAATGGGTCCCTTGCCCAGATGGCAGTTCCCCAAAGCTGTGCGTGTATAACCCTAATTCTTCCTGGGCACTGGGACTCACTCTGGGCTCCTGAATCTGCAGAAACTTTCCTCTGGTTTCTTAAAATGGGCTCTCCCACACATACACACTCCCAGAGGGAGCAAAGGGTGTAATGCACTCAGGTCATCTTGGGGTCATTCCAAGACAGGGACTGTTTTGGAAGTGGCAGGTCTGCTATGGTCAAGTGCATCATCATCAGAAGCCTCTGTCCCCCTCCTCAGCCCCCTCCTCTCTCCAATCACTAGCTAAGCAGTCACCTGCCTCCCCACCTATTAATCATAAATCCCCATTTCCTAAGGCTGATAAAAGAAGTTGATCATATAGGAAACATAAAGTATAAAGTTTGGAGCCAGTCAGGGAGTGAGTATTCTTCAACAAAACAGAAATGAGGTGACATCAGGACACCTGAGGACCAGGACATCTGAGGACCTAGGAGGGAGCAGGGCATTGTCCCCTCTGTTAGGTGATGCTAGCTGGCCTGCCTGTGCCCTGCTTATCTTATCAGAGAACAGGACCACACACAGCAGCTGTGTGTGGGAAGGTCTTGGAGGATTACTGGTGGAATGAGTGTGGTGCCTACATGGGAGGAGTTGAGGAATGTTACTACTACTCCAGGCACTGAGGACCAAGGACCAGCCCAGGGTCATGACTCTCAGGCAGCCATAACACAAAAGTGGGTTAAAACAATTTTAAAAGCAGGGGCTGGTGCTTAGCTCAAAGGGGAGAGAGATCCTGCAGAGAGAGGAAATGGAAGACGTGATGACAATGATCTTCATGTGGAAGGGGTCTTGAGGATGAGAGACCAGACTGGGCAGGGAAGTGTCCCACAGAAAGGGGGGAGGGCACAAGAGAGAGGGCAGAATGTGCCACCACCTGGATGAAGGCAGAAAATGAATTGCTACAGGTAAGCTTCAGTCTAGTGGGGAGAACCCTGGCAACCAGCTGGGTCTGGGGGTCATTTCACCCAGGGGTAATGGGGAGCCCCAGAAGTTTGTAACAGAGATAGAACTGTTCCTACTGGAGCACAGTATCTTGTGTGGGCTCAGATGCTACACACACACACACACACACACACACACACACAATGTGAGCCCCCAAATCTAGCCTCACAAGCATGCCCAAACCTTAGCCCCAAGTACACCCACAAACCTCAGTTATACATACATACTTCTGAAGTCTGATTCCATGTGTACCCTGGAATTCTGGTCACATATGTACTCACTAGCCCTGGTCCTGTGCAACCCCAAACCCTGGTCTTGTCTGCACCCAAACCTTGGTCTCATGTGCACCCACAAACCTTGGTCTTGTGTGCACCCTGGTCTCATGTTCATGCCAAACCCTGGTCCTATGTGCATCCACTAACCCTGGAGCCATGTGTACCCAAGAATTCTGGTCTTATGAGCACCCCCAAATCCAGTTCCCATGTGTATCCCTAAACTCTAGTCCCACATACACACTCGAACTCCTCTATCTGAAAATAGTCTGAATGCCCAGTAATTCAATCAGGGGTGTCTGAGACTGAGGGAAGTGAGAATCATCCATCAGTAGGATGGCTCTCAGTAAACAATCTGGCTCCCTCCCCCGCTGGGTGAGCTGTTGAGTTTCAAGGCAGCCAATCCCTGACTGCAATTAGGAGCCAGCCTGGCCAAATGCAGAGCAGATGTAGGGGCCAGCAGGGAGAGCCAGCTGTGGGGGGTCAGGGCTCTCTCCTGTCCATCAACTTCACTGGCCCTTCTGTAAGCTTTTTCTAGGGAGGAAGGCAGGTGAGGGAGGTGAGAGGGATGGCACTGTGTGACCCACTGTCTGTCACAGGATGCCATATCACAGGGCCATGGTAGCACAGCGTGCAGAACCAACACACACTGCCCAGCTGGAAGGCTCAGCCCTGGGAGTATCTTTCAGGTGACCACCCCAAATGAGGAACCACCCATAAAGGACCCATCTGAGCTACCTTCTGAGTCCCTGCCCCTAAGCACAAGCATGGACGGCTCACAAAACTTCTGTGCGGTCTCTCATAGACCCACAGCAAATGGTCACAGGACAATGTAACCTTTGCGGTACAATGAGGCAGGGGTTGCTGAAGCTCAGAGAAAGTGCCTGAAGTGGCTGCAGTCCTAGGGGTTGGGAGGGCAGGACCCCACATTATCTTCCTCTGAGACTAGGTTCTTCTGGAAGCTCCCCACCCATGACAGTGCAGGATGACTTCTACCCAGTGAGGGTGAGGGGACAGGTCCACTGGTGGATGGACCCCCACACCAGGGGGGTCATTTAAATTCCATGGGGCTGGGGACTGGGTGGTGGTGCACTGGTTGAATGCATGTATTACAATGCACAGAGACTTGGGTTCAAGCCCCTGTACTCCAACAGCAAGGGGTGCTTCACAAGCAGTGAAGCACATCTGTAAGTGTCTTTCTCCCTCTCTATCTCCTCTCCTTTCTCAATTTCTCTGTCTTGTCCTATCAAGTATAACAGGAAGGAAGGAAGGAAGGAAGGAAGGAAGGAAGGAAGGAAGGAAGGAAGGGAGGGAGGGAGGGAGGGAGGGAGGGAGGGAGGGAAGGGAGGGAGGGAGGGAGGGAGGGAGGGAGGGAAGGAGGGAGGGAGAAAGGGAGGGAGGGAAAAAAAAGAGGAGAGGAAAAATGACCGCCAGGAGTGATGGATTCGTAGTGCTAACACCAAGCCCCAGTGATAACCCCGGTGGCAAAAAAAATCAAAAATAAATATAAATCCCACAGGGGTCCTTGGTCACAAAAATGGAACTCACAGCTGACCCTGGTGACAGCCTCAAGGACACAATCACACAGGGCAAATGCAGGAACAGAGTTTCTAAGGGAGGGACTGCCTCTAGGAGGGCTGATGGGATGAGCTTGCTGGCAAGGGACTGAGAGTCAAGGGACAGATGTGGGACATAAGGAGAAAGAGGCAGAGGTGGCCCGAGCACACACTGGGCCCATCATACAGCTGGAGGTGGTCTTGCCTGGAGCTCAGACTCAGCATGACACTGTTCCATCACCCTGTGCATGAGGAAAATTCCCAAGGGTGAGCTGGGTGGGTCCTGGGGACAAAGCCAAGCACATGGCGACCTGGTGGCTATTTCATGGGTCCCTATGAGAAAGTAAGTTATTATCCACTTCAGGACAGGAGACACAGAGGGATATTCATAAAGTTACTGAGTGTAGGGGCTGCTAGCAGAGAAACAATGAGAGGGGAGGAAGAGAGAGAGACACCCGCAAACCTGCTTCACTGCTTAAGAAACATCCTCCTTGCAGGTGGGGAGCAGGGGCTCGAACTTGGGTCCTTGTGCATAGTAATATGTGTGTGCCACTGCCCAGACCCCTCTGGGTATGGTTGTTATACCACAACTGCCCTGGGTCCAAGGGCTGGAATGGGTCCTAGACATTCCACAGGAGATTGATTGTCCAACCTCTCTGTGTCTCAGTTTCTCCATCTATAAAATGAGATACTGCATGTCCTCTATAGAGATGCAGCAGGGACTGAGAAAATGCATTACTGGGGAGTCAGACACTCAAAGCTGTGATCTCTAGCCAAGAACAGTTCTAATAGCATGGCACAGGATCTGTAATCAACCCAGATCACTACAGATAAGGGCAATGATAACACAGCACAGAATCTATATAATCAACTCCGATCATCCCTGATAAGGACAGTAGCATAGCACATGACCTATAATCAAGGACAACTCTAATAGCAAAGTGCTAGATCTATAATTAACTCTGATCACTACCGATAAGAACCACAGTAACAGCACAGAATCTGTAACCCACTCTGATCACTACCATAGGACAACAGTAACAATACAGCTCCTAATCTATAATCAGTGGTAGTGGCTGTTGATGATAGCACAAATGTCTGGAGCAGTTGTTTTGCTTCAGTGATCCTTACAGGAAGTAACCCCTTCTTTCTAAGGGTTCACTGGGACTTACTGTTAGATGACCATGGACTGGACAGCTACAGAGTGCTCCAGAAGTAACAAGACTATTTTGATACCTTTCAGCAAACCAAAGGTAGAGAAATAATACTGACGGGGACAAGAAGCCCTCTCTGGTTATAAAGTATTTTTCATACATTATCCTGATTCATTCTCAGCACAGGCAGAGAGGAAGGAGTGTCATCATTCCCCTTTTATAAACACAGAAACAGATGAATGGCACTCAGGCTTCTCATCAAGGTCACAAAAGAAGCCTCGGAGACTGGAGTACAGCTCCTCACTGAGAGGACTGCCGTTAGCATCTGTAAAGTAAAAGTTCACACAATTCCCACCAGATCCTCACCTTCTAGAACCCCAGTTTACAGGGAAGTCCTGAAGATCAAGTCTGGCAGGCTGATTTCTGCACTCCTGGCCACCTTTGCCCTTCCTTCACTGGTTTCCCCAAGCAGCAGCCCTAGTGCCAAATATATAGAGATCTTCTCCAAATGTTGTGAGTTGTTCTCAGTCACACAAGTGAAAGGGAGCCCCTCTACTCCTGGTCCCATCCTCCTGACCAGCCAGTATCCTTGTAGAGCTTGAAGTTCAGGTAGGCAAAGAATAGGAGAATCATGAAGCTTCATTTTTGCATGTGCCAAGAAGGGCTCCCTGGATGTCATGGTGAACCCCATATCATTTTTCCCTCGAGGAACAAATCAGGGGTCCTCAGGGCCCATGGGACTGATCTGAACTATACCACTCAGTTAAGCCCTTTCGGCAGGTAATAAACAAAATGATTTGGAGGGAGGACAATGATCTCTAGAACCTGAGGTCACAAAATCTTAACCTTCCAATAAACCCTTTGTAGCTGTGGTAAAGAACCAGATAATGGGGATATAAGGGAAGCTGATCTCAGAGTCCCTACTAAGAAGGAGGCAGAGGGTGAGAAAAGGAGATTCAAGGATAAAGCTATAAGCCAAGGAATGTGGGTAGCCTCTATGGCAGAAAAAGCCTAGAAAAAAGACCTCCCACTACCCCAGATGCTGGAAGGAACTCCAAGAAGACTCATTGCAGAATTCTGATCCCCCCTCCAAAAAAAAAAAAAAAAAAAAAAAAGATAAATCTTGCTGTTTTAAACCAGGAACTTTGTGGCTATGTGTTATTGTAGCTACTGCAAACTGACACAAGTAAAGGAGAGGAAATAACATTTCTTAAGAGTAAAATAGACAAGGAAACAGACAGGGTTCACTCTAAGTTCAAGAGGAGCAGCTAGGAGACAATGGCAAATCCTAAACCAGGAAGCAAGGAAGGTGAACAGTAGGGAAGGCCCCCAGATGATTGTGACTAGAGGTTTCAAGTTCCTGCCAACTGGGTATGACAAGGCTGCTGTGTGGCAAGTCATTTACCTGCTGAGTAATCTACGGAAGTGCCCAGAAACTGTTCAAAGAAAACAAGGAAGCAGCACTTGTACAGAAAGTATTTCCACACTCTGCTACCCCAACAGGTCAAGGAGGATATGGCCTTCCTCCTAGGTTCTGGGCCTCACTGCCCTCCCTGAACCCCAACAAGTGGGAAGACTGCAGCAGCAATCACTTCAGGTCATGAATGACACATTGTTTGGGATGTTTGACAGCTGGAGGAAAGCCATATGCATGGGGTGGGGGGGGGGCTTCGTCATCCAGCCAGCCAGCCATCCATTCAATGAGACTGCAATGTGGGGCTGGGAAGATAGCATAATGGTTATGCAAAAAAAAAAAAAAAAAAAAATTCATGGCTGAGACTACAAAGGTTCAAGCCCCAGCATCACCAGAAGCCAGAGCTGAGCAGTGCTCTGGTTTGAAGCAATGAGGCCTTTAGGATTCTGAGAGAACTTTAACAGTTCCTACTGGAGAAAGAGGATTCCCCTGCTCTGGGGTCAACTGCCCACAGCACCTACTAATCATGAACTCCACTGCTTACAGGCTTTGCCTGTACCCCCAAATTGGCCTTGGCCTATTACTCAGATTTATTCATGTGCCTGTCTTGCTCACAACAAGGATAAGAACCCAGGATGTTGAGGGCTTGGTGAACATCAGAGTGAGTGAGTGAGTGAGTGAGTGAGTGAGTGAGTGAGTGAGTGAGTGAATAATGAATGAATGAATGCACACATGTGCATGTTTTGTGCTGGCTGTCAAGCACAGCAACCAGGTGGCCCCTCTTCCCTCCCTGGCCCACCTCTTGAACTGTCTGCGTAGGAGTTTGTAATTGATGTGAGGAGTTGCTGAGTCATAGCAGGCACTTGGCCCTACGCTCCCCCTTCCCAACAGGCCAACCCTGTTTCTCTCTTTCACCACCTTCTCCTGGAGATCAAGCAATCCCTTCATGGTCTCCTCTTGCTCCCCAAGAGAAAACACAGTGTCCACAGGCCTATTACCAGGGAGTCCAAGTCTCCCAAACAGAGACAGGGCTCTTGTCCATTCAACATCATAGATGTGAAAATGACTATCATGATGAGTAAGAAGGAGTTTAGTAAGTAAGCAGAGATCAGAGACAGTTGGGAGCAGCCAGCCAGAGGAGAAAGTCCAGGGTGGCTACTTCCACTTCCCATAGCTTGCCTGGGGTTCTATGGGCCAGCAGTAAGGACCATCCCCCAGGTTTCTTCTTATCCAATGATCTGGCTTATGTTCTTTTAAAAATACATATTTAATTATTATTTTTTAATTTGATAGAACAGAGAGAAATTGAGAGGGATGGGGAAGAGAGAGAAGGAGAAAGAGAGAGACACCTGCAGCACTGCTTCACCGCTTATGAAGCTTCCCCCTGCAGGTGGGGACCAAGGGCTTAGAAATCTATGATTCACTGGGCATCCATGTCTTGTTTCCCAGGACCACCTACACACTTCCAAAGTGCTAGGGTTCCCACTCCAACAGATTCTACGTAGAGGGCTGGCACCCAGAAGGCACACACACTACTAAGAAAAAGAATTGTGAGATCTTCATGCACAGTTGGTGGGAAAAGAAAACAGTGCAACCAGTACAGAAAATAGCATGGTGGTTCAAAAAATAAACAAAACAAAACCCATATAATCCATCAGTGCCACTTCTGGTTATTTACCCAAAGCAAACTCAAAGCAGGATACCAAAAAGACATTTGGAACTCCAAGTTCACAGCTCCATTATTTACAACCAAGAGGTGAAAGCAACCCAGATTTTCACAAACAGAAACATGTGTTATACACACATAGCTGAACACAATACCACCTTCAAAAGGAAGGAACTTCCCCCACGTGCTACACTGTGGATGGCCTTCAGGACAGCATGCTCAGTGAAAGTCACCAAAAGACGAATACAGAATGACCCCACTCATAGGAAGTGACTAGGGAGTGACAAATCACAGGCACAGAAATAACTTGATCTTGGCTGAAAGGTTGAAAAGTGATAGAACAGAATCTACAACAGTGGTTACCAAGAGATTGGGGGAGGGGAGCAGGCAGGGTGAGTATGGAATCAGAATTTAGAATTCTAGAAGAATCTAACAAGGGAGGTCAGGCAGTGGTGCATCAGGTTAAGTGTACATAGTATGAAGTGCAAGGACCCACGCAAGGATCCAGGTTTGAATCCCCACTCCCCACCTACAGGGAGGACACTTCACAAGTGGTGAAGCAGTTCTTTTTCTTTCTCCTTCTCTACTTCTCCCTCCCCCTCTCATTTTCTCTCTTCTATCTAATAAAATGGGGGAGGAAATGGCCACCAGGAACAGTAGATTTTGTAGTGCCAGCACCGAGCCTCAGCAATAACCCTGGCGGGGGGGGGAGCAAATGGCTTCAGGTTCCCCAGTTGAAAGAAAGTTTTGAGATGTCACAAAACAATATGAATATACTTAACACCACAAAAGTGCACACTTTAAAATGGTTTGATTTGAAGGTACACTTCTTAACTACCGGGGGGGGGGGGGGGGAATCATATTGAAAGCACTTTTAAAAGAAAAGATGCCCAAGACAGACAAGTTAAATTTTCCATGAAAATCAATATGGTAAGAGAAAGAGTGAGGTCTGAGGAGAAGGAAGAGGGGGCAGGCTGGATACAGACTTCAACTGGCAGCCTGGGTGGGGATGTTCTGGAGTCCCAACCCTGAAGATGAATGTGGTCCCGCTCTGGCTGACATTTCACAGTGACTCCCATGCAGAATATGACAGGGACCTAGCATCTCCCAGATGTAAAGTGCTATGACCTAGTCTCCAAGGAGGTCTAACCACTGTTCCTAGGACCAACCACCACTCAATCTCTCTGGGAAGCCCCATATGAGTAATTAGACAACATCTAGCACGCCAAACTCCACAGAGCCAGCCTGACAAGAGTCTGGCACACTCACATCAGAGGACATCGACAGGAACAGTCTTCAACACACAGTCCCACGCCCCAGTCCCTGACAACCAAGTGACAGCCCAAACAGCTTCTGAAAGGGAGCAGGAAAAAAAGAAAATAGGGGCCCTGACCTAGCCGAGAATTGGGGGGAACTCAGGGTAAATACACCCAGAGTTCTTTCCCTGAGTTCTTGCTGTCAGCGGTGGCCAGTCCAAACAAGAGTCCAGGCAGCTAGACCAAACAGCTTTCAGGCCAATTAATCCCTCCTTCTCATTGAACGGGCTGCTCGTTAGGAGCTGGAAGCGGGCCACAGGATGGCGCTCCTGGCATCTGGCCACGTGGATGACAGGTGACAAGGGCAGAGGAATGGGGCGAATGCCAGCATGCAGACTGCAATCCCCCACCCCCAACTCTGTCACTTCCAGATGACAAGTGTCTGCCGGAAGCTCTGCTCTCTCCACACACTGGTGCCAATGCTGCCTCCTTCACTGGGAGAAGGCCATCATGTCCCAAGCCTTTGGTTCCATGATTGAGGTGTCACCTATAGAGGTGACACCTCAATCATGGAACCCAAGGAGCAGAGTCTCCCCAAGGGTGCAGCCTAGTCCTGGGTGTGAATCCACTCGGCCTGCTGAGGGCAACTAGGGCAAGTGATTCCACCTTCCTAGACTCTCCTTAGTTTCCAGGTAAGCACTGCCAATAAAACATCACTGCCAACCCTTAAACAATATAGGAATTAGGGGTGCCAAACCTTCATCCACACAACCATATCTGACTTGGGGTACCTCCAAACTCTAGCTCCTAGAAGCCTACGCAGACCAGATAACCAATAACATCTTGTGAAATGACACAGATTTGATACGTTGTATGTATGAGGCACCAGAGTCTGACAATGTAATCCAGCTAAAAAAAAGTCCATGTCATTAAAGAAAAGCACAAGGAAGAAACTACATTCACAACATCATCTGTTTACAAGAAAATCGTGGATGTCAACAAGGCTGCTTCCAGTCAAGGTCAAGGTCAAGTGTACTTCAATACTTGAAAGTCTAATGAAGCACTTGCTACTAAGCAGGTGCTAAACAGTGACTACAGCCAGCAACAGCAATATACTAATGGTGATATTAGTGACAAGTGTCTTTTACTCAAATATAAAGAGGAATTTATTTATTTATTTATTTATTTTGCCTCCAGGGTTATTGCTGGGGCTCGGTGCCTGAACTAGGAATCCACTGCTCCTGGAGACCATTCCCCCCCCTTTTTTTGTTGCCCTTGTTGTTATTACTGTTATTGTTGTTATAGCTGTTGTTATTGGGTAGGACAGAGAGAAATTGATAGAGGAGGGGAAGACAAAGGGGGAGAGAAAGACAGACACCTGTAGACCTGCTTCACCACTTGCAAAGCGTCCCCACTGTAGGTGGGGAGCTGGGGGCTGGAACCGGGATCCTTATGCTGGCCCTTGCACTTTGCACCATGTGCACTTAACCCACTGTGCTACCAACCCAGCCCTTTATTTTTTTTCTCTTTGGTTGAAATCCCAGAGACAAGCTAGTTCTGGCCTTCTCTGCAATGTTCTAGGCCTCCTTTGAGTGCTGTGGTGTCTTCCTGTCTCTCTCCATCTATTTGAAAAGTTGACCCAGAGGTGAAGCACTAGCAGGTGCATACCTTACCATACATAAAGACCCAGGCTCAAGCCCCTTGTTCCCACCTGCAGGGGGGAAGCTTCACAAGGGCTTCAGTCCTTTCTCTCTCTCCCTCTCTCCCCCCTCCCCTTCCCCTTCCCCTCTCAATTCCTCTCTGTCCTAGAAAAAGGAAAAAGGAAAAAATGGCCACCAGAAGGAGTGGAATCATCAGTGTAGGCACTGATCCCAAGCAATAACTGTAGTGACATTAAAAAATAATAAATACTGCTTTACCTTTTTGTCTTAGTGTTTAGAACCAATTGCCAGCTAAGTATCAAACCTTTTCCCTGAAGTCTTTGAATCAGGCAGATCCTGAAGCAGCTCCTCCCCACCATCCCTTACATCTCCAGGCAGGGGTTGGGGGACAGAGCATGAGCCTAGGTATTGGAAGAGGGGGCAAGGAACCCCTCTGGCCATCACACCTATTTTAACCTTGGCCTCCCATCAGGAACACCACTCTACTCAGCATCTGGACAGTGCAAGGAAGTAGATCTGAGCCCAGGGCAGGCTGGCTGTGACACCAACACCCCACCATGGTCCCCAGCACCCAGCCATGGTCCTTGGCACTCACCCGGATCCGGCGCATGGCAGCCACAATCTCCACCCTGCTGTTGGGCCTCGGCACATCCAGGCTTCCCACGTACTGTGGAGAGGAGAAAGAGACACAGTGAATGAACAGGGCACAAATAGTTCCATATTGGAATAACCAACCCAGGGGAAACTTCTCCACTAACAGACCAGAGAGGAACAGCCAGCTCTTCCTTGGGAGATGCATTTCCTGGAACTGTGGGATTAGAAGAAGGTGCTGAACCTCAGTTCTGGACAAGGTTCCCCACCCATCCACCCCTGGAGCCACACACAGCAGGTACCTGCATAGCAGTGGGGAGCATGCAGGCACTGGGGGACAGCCCAGCATGGCACCCTCTGGGACAGAACCTGTGTGGGTAAAGGAAGCCCCTGGATGAGCAGGTGCTGCTCAGTCTAACCCAGTTCAGGAGCTGCTCACTGGCATGTACTCACATGACACTCAGGCACATAACAGGGGGACAATGTGGGTGACCCTGATTGCACATGGGCAGCAACAGCTTACTAGGAGCCTGGCAGGATCCATTGATCATTGCAGGGAGGCAAGTGAGGATTTAAGAACTGCCACATGAGCTGTCTCTTACTAATTTCAGTGTTGTTGTTATTCATTTCCCTTTTTTTGCTTTGATATTCACCAAGGCTTCACTGGGGCCTCCTACCTGCATGACTCCACTGCTCCTGGCAGACTTACTTTATCCCCCAGACAGAGGGTGAAAGACAGGGCATGAGAGAAGGAGAGACACCATAGCACAACTCCATTGCTCGTGAAGCTTCCCCTCCACATGGTGCTCCATGTGGTAGCCAAGGGCTCAGCCCAGGCCTTTGCACATGGTGAAGTGTGCACTCTCCCAAGTGAACCATCTCCTAGGCCCATCTTTTTGTTTTAATGGAGTTCCAGGGAATGTGTTGTGTAACGTGATTGGCTGGAGATGGTTTCAGCCTGATGGAACTTGCAAGTAGCCAGGAAGTCCAGTCTTCTTTGCCTGAGTATGCGCGGTGACTGGATGCTGGGGGAGGAGGCAGTGCCTAGAAGTGACTGGCTCAGATTAAAGACTCTGGACAGGATAATGGCTCTTTTCCAGGACTCAGACACTCATAAATTTTAACCTTGCTAGTTGTCTTTCTCATGATCTGGCCGACTCTTACCTCTGATTCCCTGGTATTTTCTGTGGAAAATGGTAACACCAGCTAAGGCTTCCCGGGACCCTCTAGACTTGCTGCTGACTGCAACAATGAAAACTGGGGCTGAACTCCTGGTAACTGATTCACAAACTTTCTGGGCTAGCGTGTTCTTAATCCCAGCTGGTAATTCCTTATTTTATAGTATCTAAAACATATGTCCCATACTTTTGTACTGCCCTAATAAACCTTGATTTGTTTAAACCCATTTCCAGCACCCCAATTCAATCCTTTACGTGTCATAGCCCAAAGCCGTCTTTATAAGTTAAAGTTCCAACAGGAATGGACCTAGAACCTCACATGTATTATACTGCTAAGCAGACTCCCTGGCCCAACTTTTTCATTCTTTATAAGGCAGGGGGAGGAGGAGAGGGGGAGGTGGGTAGAAAGACAGAGAGAGGAGAGAGGAGAGACAGCACAGCATAGCTCAATTATTCCTAGAGTTCCTCCCAGGGAGTTCCCATGTGGTCAAATCCACAACCTCAGGCACGGTAAAGTATGTGCTCCCCCAGGTGAGTTATCTCCCAGTCAGCATCAATTGTCATTAAGGGACAAAAGACTACACTGCCAAGAGAGGAGAGCAAAATCCTCCAGAGAGCAAAGTCAACGTTGTCACATTGTCCTGGGGTTTAAGGCCAGACTGCTGCAGATGGGCATTCTGGATGTCTCTTGGAGCCTCTGCCCCACGTTCCTGTCTAGAGTTGGTGCCCTGAAGCATCAGGAGGTCACATGCAGGTCACAGAGCAGACGCAGAGCACACAGTGGAGAAAGGGCTCTGGTCTGGCCTCTGTTCTACCACCTACTTCAACTTTTATAGCTCTAGAAGTCCTGGCTACATCAGCCCTCTTTATATACACACAGGGTAAGGAGGAGTCTAACAGCCACTTTCATGACTCCACCATTCCTGGTAGCCCTTTTTTTTTCCAGATACAAGGTGAAAATCAGAGAGCAGGAGAGGAGAGACCACCACACAGCTCCACCACTTGAAGCTTCCTCTTTGCATCATGCTCTCATGTGGTGGCCCCAAGAGACTTTCACCCAATCCTCAGGTGTGGTAAAGTATGTGCTCAACTCCTCTGAAAATGTGATTTGGTCCTTTTATTGAGGACATGTTGACCTATAGTAGTGTAGTGGTCACACATGTACAGTTCCACATCTCTCCAAGATGAGAAAAAGCACACTCCTCTCTCTACCAAACCATCATATTCATGTCCACCATAGTGTGCTGGAACCTCAGCACCCCCACAGTCTTACCCCTTTCCCTCATCTGAGTCCCCACATCTGCTTTAATAGACCACAGTCCATTAAAATCTTCCCTTGGATTGTCCTTTGCTTTGTTTCTTAGGTTCTGGTTATAAGTGAAATCATGCTTGTGATTGCTTCTAGAACTCTTGAGCTCTAACAGGGCCCCTTAAATCAACTCTTCACCATACCTCTACCCTGGTATCTTCCAGAAACTCAAATCCAGGAGCACACCCTCCTGTGATTGACTCATCAGGGACATTCTGGCTCATAAAAATGTTTCCTTTCAGTAACTTCCATTAGTGAGCCCCCTTTCCCAGGTCACTCTGCTGCTGCCCCAGAATGAGGGTCCCAGAGGACAAGGGGCTGGCAGACTGAGACCTGGGGGGCAGATGGAGGCAGACTGGCCTCTTCTACACCCCACCACAGTCCTATAAACTGGGCAAAACTCAGGATGCAGCAGTTGCTGCAGGAGAGGGGGCAGTGAGGCCCCCAAAAGCGAGAGACAGGCTGAGGAGATAGCATGAACAAACAGGGGTGCAACTGGCTGGGCACTCTCCCCAGATCATGCACACCCAGGAAAAGCTCCACCCACTCTCTCTGTTCCCAGGCTTGGCAGAGCAGGCAGGACTGTGAATGACCTGGGGAGAGAGAACTCTCGCCTCACTGAGCAGGGAACAAAGCCCCATTAAGAGAGAGCATGGGTTCCAGATTCCAGGGCTCACATGCAGCCCAGCAGGTGACCTTCCACTCCATGGCTGGGGAGGGTAAGAGAGATGAGGTCCTGGGGCCCCAGCTCCATGCTCAGAGGCCTGTCCTGTGCCTCCTAGGCACTAAGGCTCCAGGAAGGGAAATTACCAGAGTCCTTATCCCCAAACCAAGTGATCAGAAGGCCCCCATGTGCCTGTCTGTTCCCCTCCCCTTACACAAACACACACACACACACACCAGAAGCCAGCAGCCAGCTGCACACAGGTCTCTATTTCCTGGTTCTCTAGCAGGAATGAGGCACTTCCACTGCTTCTCTCAGCCCAGCCTGAGGAGGAAGTGCTATTTGAAGGCCCTGTAGTGTGACTATCACCATGGACTCAGTAGCATCACAGCACCCAGGTTCAATCCTCTGTACTCAGGGGCTGAGTACTATGACATCCAATCAATGATGAAACCTGTCTCTATACTAACAATAAGCAAGCATGCCACCTTGAGAAAGGGGACAGAGGAGACCTATTGCCACCCCACAGTCCCTCGTTGTGATACCATTTGGCAAAACCTGAGCTGGGTTAAATCTCTGTCCTTATGTTGACTTGAAACTCAGTTAAGAGGACATAAAAGGCATGAAGATAGGAACAGTTTTATTCTTCCATTGCTGTCTCCTCTGTAACAACCCCGCTCTAAGATTAAGATTTCAGGTGTCATGAGGCTGGTGGAGGGCACAGAACCCACACAGAGGCAGGTTATGACTTCCATGGGAAGCTCAGAACAGGTTAGCAGCAAAGACAAACAAGGACCAAAGTTCCCCAGATGATGAAATCATTATGGGCAAGGCCACCTGGTCAATCAGGAACAGAGGCAGCAAAGGACATTGTGATGTCAAAGAGTACTGTTGTGTCACAGGGAAAGCAAACCAATGATCAAGCTCCAGGCCTGATGGGTCATTCACCTGAACTCTCTACCTTAAAGAGACTCAGAGAGAGAGCACAGAGACATAACCTGTGAGTAGAATCATGGGGTTACATGGTCTGCTGTAGGGACATTCAGGAAGAACAAGAGTCATATCAAACTCCAGTTCAGTTTGCCAAGGGAGCTGGGGTACAGACACTACTGACAATAAGGTCAAAACAGGCCCATGAAAAGGTGCCAAATACCCAGATGGGAGCACAGGTCCAGAGTCAGAGGGATGACTTTAGTGTCATATGCTTTACATTGGTTTGTTCTAGCCCCCCCCCCCAAGAGAATTGGATCAGTCCTGTTAATTTCACGGGCCTGCTTGGCCCCGCCCGAAGGAACCCCAGGAGAGGGTTCCTGAGTTGGAGAGTGCCAGAGTTCCTGAGTTCCTGAGTTCGAGAGTTTCAGGGTTACAGAGTAAGAGAGAGTTCCAGTGTGCCAGAGTTTCAGAGGGCTCTCAAGTACGAGAGTTTCAGAGTTCCAGAGTTGGAGAGTTCCTGAGTTCCAGAGTAAGAGAGAGAGTGCTTGCGCCGCCGCAAAGAGACAGCAGAGTTCTGTTTGGTGATTAGTTTGTCTTAGTTTGTGAATCGTTGTTCCTGAATAAAGAAATACAGCTTCCCTGCCCAGCCGTTGTCTCCGCGTCTCTGTTACCCGCCCGTGAAGCAAGCCAGCCCGGCAAGAGCCTCTGAAATTTTAACAACAAATGGCGCCCACGTGGACCTGTGCATCTCTCAGATAAGTAAAGACAATTTGGCTACCTATGCACTATGGCCTTCTCTTCTGCTTGTGAAGAGATCTCCAAAGGCCTCTGCTCTTTCGTCACGAGACTGTTTTGCTGTTTCTGGAACATTTATATTTGGACCACTCTGTGGTTTCCACTCACTCGGGCGAACTCAGAACAGCCAGCGGGAAGAGCCAGCGGGCAGGAGGCGAGGCGCAGAGCTGCTGTTTCCACCTGGTTAAACAGCCAGCCAGCCGGCTGCGCCCAGACAACCCCGCGCACCGCGCCCACAGCCCCACAGCCCTGCAGCCCGCAGGAGGCCTACGCCACCACACAGCAGCCCGATGCCAACACGCAAGAGCCTGATGCCTCCACGCTAGAGCCCGAGGCCAACACGCAGGAGCCTGAGGCCAGCCCACAGGAGCCGGCTCTCCACCGCGTGGCGCAGGGCACTGGACGCGGGATCCCTCCACACTGCTCGGCCACTGCGAGCAGGGCAGCAGACATGGCAGGGCCATGGGGCAGGGCCGCGGCGGCCTATCATGGCCGCCACCCCTGGGCACCTAGGCCCACGCCTTCTACAAAGATGGCCTGCCTGCCCTCTTTCTATAAATTCTGGAACCATCCCGGGCCTCCCGGACCCCCAGGCTCCCTGCCGAAACTGGGCACACGAGATCTCCAGACGCTGGTCCGGTCTGAAGGCAGACAAGCTGGAGTATGCAGAGATTTGTGCAGAGATCGCAACCTGCAATTCCTAAAAGTGAATCTGCGCGGGAAGCCACCTCCGGATGGTGAAACCCCCCCCCCCAACAACTAAGACAGTATAGATTTAAATTCGTGTTTAAAATGACATGTCTTCGTAACAAAGGTTTCTCTCCTTGTGTATTAATGACCATGTTTATATGTATGTTTAAAGTTTGGTAAACAGTAGCTTTAAGGCTAAATTCTTACTAGTTAAAGTTAAATGAAAAAGGTTTTCAACGTAATTCTCATAAAGATAAAAATTAACTTACATTTAAAGTCTGAGGTAAAAATTAGTTAACAATCAATATATTTTAACTAAGTTGGTCTAAACAAAAGGTTAAATAGACTTGTTGATATGTAAAACACTACCTTCTCTATTAGAAATGGTAGATCGCACAATGGCTATGCTAATTATTCTCATGCCTGAGGTCTCCTCTCCGGCCCACACCTAGGGTGTGTCTCCATCTTGAATGGGTGTAACTAAAGGTTAAAAGACGTTGTTGATATGTAAAAGTCTCAAATTCCTTCTCTATTAGAAACGTTGGATCGTGCAGTAGATATGCTAATAACAAGTTTTGTTTCATAGTAAGTAAGTTACAGCCAGCTGCCTGTGGGACCCTAGGCCGTTCCCCACCCCCATGCAATTGCCCTTCGAGGCAAGTAGCCCCCCAGAGGCAAGAAATGTTTTTTTTTTTCTTTCAGATATGGCCCCCTCAGGCCTTCCCTTGGCAACATGCTGGTTTTTGTTATATATGTTTCTGTTCACCCCACACCCTTGATACTATAGTCATTTAGTTAAAAAGAAAAGGGGGAATTGTCGTATGCTTTACATTGGTTTGTTCTAGCCCCCCCCCCAAGAGAATTGGATCAGTCCTGTTAATTTCACGGGCCTGCTTGGCCCCGCCCGAAGGAACCCCAGGAGAGGGTTCCTGAGTTGGAGAGTGCCAGAGTTCCTGAGTTCCTGAGTTCGAGAGTTTCAGGGTTACAGAGTAAGAGAGAGTTCCAGTGTGCCAGAGTTTCAGAGGGCTCTCAAGTACGAGAGTTTCAGAGTTCCAGAGTTGGAGAGTTCCTGAGTTCCAGAGTAAGAGAGAGAGTGCTTGCGCCGCCGCAAAGAGACAGCAGAGTTCTGTTTGGTGATTAGTTTGTCTTAGTTTGTGAATCGTTGTTCCTGAATAAAGAAATACAGCTTCCCTGCCCAGCCGTTGTCTCCGCGTCTCTGTTACCCGCCCGTGAAGCAAGCCAGCCCGGCAAGAGCCTACGAATTTTAACAACACTTTAGGGATGGAATTAAAGATGCTCAGCAGTGAGGCTGGAACAAGGACATTGAAGGAGAAGAAATTCTCCCATTGCTGGAAAGCAGAAAGAGAGGAGCCACAGTTGAAGGGAACCTCCAACTCTTCTCATGGGGAATAAAGGCGGTCCCATCAACAGTATCTACACCTGATGAATCCTAAGTCTTTCAATTTTCCAAACCTGTTTTGTCCACAATGACTGAGATCTCTGTCCACATACAAGGCTCATCACGAGAGTCAAAGCCAAGGAAGTTTCAGGGTTTAAAAGTAAACACTGTAAATCACAAAGAGAGGGCATGCTTTCCATGGGCTTGCCTTGTGGGTCAAGATCCTCAAGATCCAGAATGTGTAGTCTCCCTGGTTAACCACCATACACAGGGTCAAGTAAGTCAGGACATCCCACTGTCAAAGGAAAGGGATAGTGAAGAGTTCAGTCCCTATAGGCTCAACCAGGAATGACATGGAGGGGTGAAGATAAAGAAATACTAGGGAAAGCTATCAGGGGAGGGGGTGGGATATGGAGATTGGGTGGTGGGAATTGTGTGGAGTTGTACCCCTCCTACCCTATGGTTTTGTTAATTAATCCTTTCTTAAATAAAAAAAAAAATACTAGAGCAAGACAACTCCAGCAACATATAAAAAGGGTGATACATAATGAGTGAGCAGAATACACCAAGAAAACCAGGTTGGTTCAAGTAATGTACTGTACTAGACACAAACAAGCAAAAAACCACCATCATCACTCCCAAGTTGGGGCATGGCTGCTGTGACACAGCTCACAAGACCTCAGAGGCAAGTACAGCTGATCTTGTCACATTCCCTCCTGCCTGGATGACTGTTGGGAGCAGTCTTCTTGGAGCTGGTGGTCATCAATAATTTATTTGTACCTCAGCTGAATGAAGCCCCACCATTGGGTAAAATATCCAGTTTGTACCCACTTGGGTACCAAATTTTTCTCTACTTTGGACTTTCTGAACTAGAAAACACCTCACAATATCTTTTCCTTTTCTCTAACAACTGGAACTATGAGTTATAATTCTGCATATTTTTTTCATGAGTCAAAATAGCCATTATCGGGAGTCGGGCTGTAGCGCAGTGGGTTAAACGCAGGTGGCGCAAAGCACAAGGACCGGCATAAGGATCCTGGTTCGAACCCCAGCTCCCCACCTGCAGGGGAGTCGCTTCACAGGCGGTGAAGCAGGTCTGCAGGTGTCTATCTTTCTCTCCTCCTCTCTGTCTTCCCCTTCTCTCTCCATTTCTCTCTGTCCTATCCAACAATGAGAACAACAATAATAACTACAACAATAAAACAACAAGGGCAACAAAAGGGAATAAATAAAAAAAATAAATGTTAAAAAAAGGGCAACAAAAGGGAATAAATATTTAAAAAATAGCCATTATCTACACTGTAAAAAAAATGTATGAGAAAGCACTTTATGAAAAATGGCTACAGACAACAATGTCTTTTGGGTCCTTGAGACTGATTTTCAGCATTTTTCTAATGCATTATGTACACTGTTTGCAAAAGTGATTAAATATCAACACATGCATGTACATATATACTGATGTATATGTGTTTAACAACAACTGTCAAATTTCAAAGACATATTAGCAAAACAAATCCAGCCATATACAAGGATGATACACAATGGGCAACTGGAATCCATGTCAAGAAAGTAAGGCTGGTTCAATGAATAGGTCATCTATGAAAAACACCACAGCCAAAATCAGATTTCATAATGAAGTGTGTCTTCCCTATGTTCATCACTCAGGACCAAGTGTCTCTGTTCTTATCTTTCTTCAACACAAACTAGCAAGTCCTAGCCACAGGAATTAAGCAAATAGAAGAAATGAAATCATCTTGATTCGTACGTAAAAATAACCTTGTATACAGAAAACTCTAAGGAATCCACCTTTAGAACCAATGAGTAAGTTTTAAAATTATTTTAAAGAGTCTATTCCATTTATAATAGCATCAAATGAATAAAATGCTTAGGAATACAATAAGCAAATAAGGTTAAGACATACACTGAAACTAAAAAAAAAAATCACTAAAGAGCACTCAAGATATAAATCAATAGGAAGATCTCTTGTGTTCATGGATCAGAAGGCTCAGTATTGTCAATACTAAAACTAATCTACAACTTCAGCACAATCTCTACTAAAATCTATGTTTTTATACCACTAGCACTTCTGTTATCAAATATGGGGCTGTTCAGAGAATCAAGTAGCAACTGATTGTCCTACAATTCAATTCAATTCTGGCTATAATTCATTTCTGACTACCAAAGATCCCACTGACCTGTCTCCATTTCAGATACCAATCATAAGTCCTGGGCTTGCTAACTCACTACTAACCAGCTATAAATCAGGAGGGGTACAGGAATCTCTCATGACCATGACCTCTAGTTTGAAGAGCTCACAGAACCCCAGGTTTACTGTTACCATAAAGGAAACACCTGAACAGTTAGACGAAGATATTCAAAGTACTGCAGAAGAGTAGGGGGATTCTCTGGCCAGTCTACTGGGTTACACCATGCTCAACACCTGTATACACAAACCTGAAAGGAATCCAAACCCCATTGTGTAGACTAGGTATAAAGATTCCATTACATGGACAAAACTCAGCTGTTGACTATTGAAATGGAATTCAATTTCTATCCCCTCTCTTGTCCCCTCCTCCCCTACTGTCCAGAGGAGACAGAGCTGAGAGTTCCAAACCTCAAGTGGCACAGTCAGTTCTTCAGGCAGCCCATGCCCATCCAGAAATTACTAGGAGTCACCAAGAAGCACTCATTAGGCATCAAGTCAGGGAAGGTTGAAAAGGGCTTCTTAGGACTAAGGAAAGATGATCCAGCTCCACCATTTAAAAATTACAAGAGTTTTATAGGAATGTGGTGCCAGGAACAAAGGACCAAAAAATTATCATGGCATCCCAAAATTCTTTCAGCCTTCTAGCTCAGATCGACAATGTCAGGGACCCAGAGAACCAAATTTTAGGTCTCAGGATACCCCATTCTGGAAAGGCTAGAGATCTGCATATCAATGAATAAAATGGTACAGGAAATAGGGGCCAGGTAGTTGACACACCTAGTAGAATGGACATGTTACCATGTGCAAGGATTCAGGTTCAAGTCCCCAGTCCCCACCTGCAGGGGGAAACTTCACAGAGAATGGAGCAGTGCTGCAGGTATCTCTCTTATTCTCTCCCTCCACATCCCTTCTGAATTTCTTTCTGTCCTAAGAAGTAAAAATTAAAAGGGAGGGGGGAATAGCAGCCAGGAGCAGTGAATTCATGATGCAGAACAGAGCCTCAGAAATAACCTTGGAGGAGAAAAAAGTTGGACATAAATCCATGAACTTATGGCCAACTTGCTTCTGACAAGAGCTTTAAGACAATTCATTGAGGAAGAAGGACCTTTCCAACAATGATACCAAAAAGCAATACCCATCTGCAAAAAAATAAAGATGAATTTCTTCCCAATTAATAGGTTGAAACCCCAGTGTATAATAAATCTAAATGTACAAACTAAAGTGACAAAATTCTGAGAAGATTAGGAGCAAACCTTTGTAACTTTAGATTAGGCAATGAGTCTTAGACTTGACCTAAAAGACACAATGATGAAATCAGAGTCAATGTTAAAAATATATTCAACTTAAAAGTTAAAATGTCTATGTTTTAACAGAGACCCCCCCCCAAGAACGTGCAAAGATAGCCCAGAGTTGGGAAAGATTTTGTACAAGATTGTTCATGTAGTAGCACTGTGCTTGATATCCAAAAGAAAATAAGAACCCAAATGCCATGGGTGGATGGGTACAGTAAAGGTGACTCATGTAGACAGATAATGTAATATTATTCTGCAACAAAAGGGAGTGAAGCACATAAACCTACAATGCCAATGGATCTCAAACATGGGCCAAGTGAAAGAAGCCAGCCAGGAAAGGTGACATAGCAAGTGCCTCTTTATATCAACAGTAGGTGTCCAGATAGGACATGTAGAGATAAGATAGATCAATGCTTGCCAGGGGCTTCAGGCATGGCTGATAATGGACAAGTTTTCTTGGTGATGGGATGGGATGCAAGTGTTCTGAAATTACACAGTGGTGATAACTGCACAATAATAGCCTTTAGTGGCCAGGGGGTGCTGCAATAGATAAGGCATTGGGTTCACATGAAGTTCTGCATTCGATCCCTGGCATTGCATGTGCCAGAATGATACTCTAGTTCATATTCATTCTCTCTCTCTCTCTCTCTCTAGTAAATCTTTAAAAAAAATATATCTTTACAAAACACAGTAAATCCAAAATACTACATAAGCACCTTAAAAAACACTAAATTGCACAAACAAGTGAATTTTATTACATGTAAATTATACTTCAATAAAGCTATTTTTTAAAGGTTTATTTCATGAATGAATGATAGGGAAACAGAGAAGCCAGAGCAGCACTCAGGCACATGCATACCAGCGATCGAATGCAGGATCCCATGAATTCAACACTTTATCTACACTGCCATATCCCAGGCCACTAAGTTATTATATTTTAAAATTGGGGGGGGGGCCTGAAGAGTGGAGCAGCCAGTTAAGTGCACATATTACCAAGCAGTTTGAGTCCCCACTCCCCACCTGTGAGGGTGGGAGGGCACTTCATGAGTGCTAAAGCAAGTCTGCAGGTGTCTCTCTTTCTCTCTCCCCTTCTATCTCTCCCCCTCAATATCCCTCTGCCCTATCAAGTATAATAGAAAGAAAAAGGGGAAATAATAGTCTCCAGGAGTGGTGGATTTATAGTGCCAGCATTCAGTCCCAGCAATAACCCTGGAGGTGATATCATACATACATACATACATACATACATACATACATACATAAATACATTCATAAAGTACAATAGGGGGCCAGGTAGTGTCACACCTGGTGAGTGCACATGTTACAATGTGCAAAGACCAGCGTTCAAGCCCCTGGTCCCCACCCATTCATGAGTGGTAAAGCAATGCCACAGGTATCTCTCTTTTTCTCTCCTTGTCTATCTCCCCTTTCCATCTCAGTTTCTATCTCCAAAAAATGAAAAAAATTTTGAAAAATGTACAATAGTTATTACCCTTCTGGTGAATTCTGGTGAACGTGAAAGTAGGAGGGTTTTGAACAAGTCTCTAAAATGTTCTCCTGTAAGACCAGGCTCTGAACCCTACCTTTGCCCATTTCCACAGCTCAAATGTCCTGCTGTGGCTTTCTCACAGCCAACCATCACTTAGATTACTGAATTCACCAGATAAATAACCTCTAGAGATAGATGAGCTGTCACCAGACTAAATTTCAGTTCTAGTTCAAAAATATATAAACTTCTCCCCCCTACCAGAAACAACTTTTCTCTCCATTGTAAAACATAGCCATTTTATTTCACAATCCTGCTGTCCAGTGCAGTAAAATGCACCAGTCACTCACAAAAGCAATTATTTATGCATGATGTTGAATCTTCCAGAGCTGAAAGTATAAACAGCAAGGCATTTCTGAGGTGAATCAGGTTCACCTGACAACCCCCAAAACACACTGCCCCAACCTTCCAGGCAAAAATGTCTCTATGAACTTACCAAGAAAACAAGATAAAATAATGCATCAGACATTCTCCAGTTTAGTAATTCTTTTTTCTTTCAGTTAAATTATTCTAACATTCAGAAGCCAGCAAGATAACGCACCTGTCATTGGCATTACAATGTACGTAACCCAAGACTGGGGAGAGGAAGAAGGAGCAGGCTAGAAGGAGTATTAAGCACAGGTCATCTTGTCTGGCACTGCAAACACTCAGGGAACAGAAATGTTCATAAAGGAATCTGCTATGTTGAGCAGCCATGTTTTAAGCAGCTATGTGGTTGAGCAGCCATGCAGTCGTCCAGTCATCATCACTCATGAAGCCTCCGCCCCTGCAGGTGCAGACCTGGGGCTTGAACCCTGAAGCCTCGTGGATTGTAGCATATGTACTTTAAGCCTTGTGGATTGTAGCATATATGCTTTAACATGCTACAAGTAGCCATATTTTGAGCAGCCATGTCTGAGGCAGCCATATTATTGAGTAGCCATGTTTTGAGCAGCCTAATCTGAGACACCCCTCCCTGCCATAATGTGGAGATGACTACCTCAGACACACACTATTGGAAGTTATTCTAATGGCAGGCTCATGCTGACCTCCAAGAAAACTCAGAGTCCACTCTCCCCTCATCCTGTGTCTCTGATGGATAAATATTCAGCTACCAAAAAAACAGCGAAGTTTGCATTTTGTTATAGTGTGGGGATAACTGGATGTGGTCATGCTAAGTGAAACAAGTACATAGGAAAAAGGCAAATACCAGAAAAACAACAGATGTAGGAGACAAGACAGGGAACTAAAACAGAAACAAATTCTTGGAGGGGTTGAGGGGGACCAGTAGATGGTGAGAGATTGGCACATGGGAGAGTAAGATACATTAGAAGAGGTATACCCCTACACCCCTATAACATAGCTATGCAAACATCCAATATTACAATTTAAAAAAAAAAAGTTAAGAAAAGCCAGATCCCATTAGTCTAGCACTCAAGAACCTGCTCTTCTGTTAAGTACAGCTCTTCTTTTGAGCAGCCAGAGGGCAAGGCAGAGAAGACTTCCTGGTTGTTTCAAAAGGTATCTGAGATACTCAGATGCTCCCCCATTCCCATCAATAGCCTTAGGAAAGTAAGGCAGAGGAGGAGGCAGTTCAACAGAAGACAGATTAGGTAGAGACATCTCTGCCCTAGGGCATAAGACTTGCATGCCTGAAAACCTAAGTCAGTCTCCCTTCTTCTTCTTCTTCTTCTTCTTCTTCTTCTTCTTCTTCTTCTTCTTCTTCTTCTTCTTCTTCTTCTTCTTCTTCTTCTAGCGTTTGCCATCTCTCTCTCTCTCATAAAACAAATCAACTAAGTCTTGAGGAGGGAAGAGAAGGAGGAGAAAAAGAGAAAAAGAAGACATATTAATAGAAACAAAGGCAATGAGGAGGGAGGAAAGAAAGAGAGAGGGTAGAGAGGTCCTGGAAGAGCAGCCTTCCTCTTGATGCCAGGCAGCTCTGAGAGCCACAAGCTCAAAACTTTAAGTGAAACCAGCCACCAGCCTGGCTGGTCATTGTGCCAAGTAGACTTTCTGTCAGAGTTTATTGGGGATGGCAGGTACCATTCCTTTGTCTACAACTGAGAAGTGACATTATTCCAGAGGAACACCTCTGGAAGGAGAAATAACACTGAGACAGAGGTTATTAACAAGACTAGCTGAGGCACTGGTGACCTCTGCCTCTTGCTGTCCTGTTGCTGTCATCCTCAGCACCTCAGGTGGCCAAGCCCAGTTCTCTTCCTATGTGGTACTCATGCTCTTGATGACCTCCCTTCCCTCTTTGTCCTCCCAGACTTGTGTGTGTGTGTGTGTGTGTGTGTGTGTGTGTGTGTGTGTGTGTGTGTTTTCATTCCACACTTAGCTAACAAAATTAACTAATCCTGGTTAGGACAACATGCTCCTGTATTACTAGCGAGCCAAGAATCATCCTAGAACCATAATAACATCTTGGAGGCATCTTAGACTCATTTATCGGGAATGAGATTGGTAGAGTGGGGACAGAAACACCTTGCAACTAGAGCCTCTGAATCACAACTGAATGTTTCTAGCTATTTTGTCCAGGGCAGTAGGCAAAGGGGGTGGGGGCAGAAATCCCTGCACAGGAATTCACGGCTGCTGGGACTGATGACCCAGAACAGAAGTTGATAGATTCTGAACTTCAGTTTCTCCTCCTGCACCTCAGAAGATGTAGCTCTTGTGAATATCACCAAGAAGATGATCGAGATAACCCATGGGGAACTGCTGGTTCCCCTCTCTGCTAGGGGAAGAACTCCTCCATGAATGATGTCTCCCCCACACCACAGTGTCACTATTGATCAATGGCCTGGCCAATACAGTGTGTCTGTGTGTGGTAGGTATGTGTGTGCATGTACACACACATGCACGCACATTCTGCTGGAGATGTTCCCAGTGCAGTTTCATCCTTGTAGGCAGTTCCAGAAAGTTCTACCACCTTATTACCCAGCTCTTGGAGCTGACTCGCCCAGACTCATGGCAGAGAACTGAGTCACCCTCCTTATCAGTATCTTTATGCAGCTATAAATGTTTAGGTCCTGTCTCCTCAGAGACAGAATGGGGGGGGGGGTGCAAAAGGAAGCAGGAAGCATACAAAATCCATAGGATGTGGAAGAAGCAAAGCCACACAGACAAAATTCCCAGCAAAAAGAAGAGTCCCACGGGCAGTTGTGACAAGAGACAAGAGGCAGGTGCCCCCACGAACCAGATACTGTACCCCAGACAAAATGGGGGGAGAGAGGTCATCCTGGGAGTGCTACTATGTGTGACACAGGGCAAGGATGGACTCTAGGAGCCAGTGATTTGCTCCCACCTATTATGCACTGTGAAACGTACCTGGGGGACTCTGCCACCTGGCCTCCAGTGGGATAGAACCAGCACAATGGCATGGTACCCAACCCCAGCTCTGCCCCTACTGCAATAATGTTCTAGACTCTACACAAACACAATTTCCCCAAGCCTGTTGTCTGGGAGATGGAGCCTAGCAGGACCCTCAGGGGGAAATTAAAACACAGAGGAGAAGCACACTGTGGTCACTGGAAATCCACTCCTTTCTTTAATCAAAATAACACAAAGCTGGGGTCAAAAGAGAGTTAACCCAGTAGCCCCACCCACCCAGGGCTCCCTTCCCTTTCTCCTCATACCCAAAGTCCTTTGAACATGCTTTAGGATTCCCCAGGAAATCAAGGAGGACCCCAGAGGTGAAACCAGGGCAACCAGTCAGCCATCTGTCCTCATGCACTGAGGTCTGCTGAGCTCTTGTGGCCCATTTATCCAATGTCTGTAACTTTAACAGACAGTGCAGGCTCATAGTGGTTGGGGGGGGATCAAGGGCAACTCCCACTCACAGAACAAGGAGAAAGCTCCTTTGGGTCCCTTCAGATGCCCCACTATCTCAGTCTGCTGGGAGCTATCCTGGCTTTAGCACTGGAAGTTCTGCATCCTGAGGTCCCTGTCCAGGGGGGATGTGTCACAGCTGAGCGGGGTCCCCAAAGGTACCAACAGCCTGACAGCTAACACACATCTATCTCAACAAAAGGCTACCCAGTACCTAGCCTCCCAGTACCTAGCTCCAGACCAAGTTCTAGAAAAAGAAGGATTGGCTACAGGTGTTCTAGAAAGTGGCTCAATGACTACAGTTAGCCATAAGTTCTGGTCCACACAGAGGTCAGAAGCATCCCTGCCAACCCCCCTCTGGAAGGCTCAGCCCCAGATGGTGATGGTAATTGCAAAGCCACAAAGGAAGCCTGGCTCTGCCACCTCCAGGCATAGGCCTGGCTGTCCCTGGGGGAGCTCTTGCATCCCCAAGTTCACAATGCATGCCAGTTCTTCAGGGGAATAGGTGTCCTACCACTAAGATCCCATCTACCAATTCTGGATGTTTGTGCAAACTACCACCATCCCCAAAGATGAGAAGGTTTCCAGAAGAAGTAATCCATCTTTCCTTTTTCCCAGTGCCAGTCTCCTTGAAATGATGACAGCCTAAATGTCTTTAGGTACTAGGCATGCACAGGGGCATGACCACCTGGCCCACAGCACCAGAAATATGACAATGACAAAGGCAGGATTCTTGCCTCTAAGAGCTAGGGATTCTACCAAGGACACAGATCTGAAATATGAAGGGGTGCTGGGCAAGGCCCCTCCCAAGGAATCTCTAGCTGCACAGAGCACACCCCCAGCCCCACCAGTCCACAGTCCTGCCCAGCCACAGGTCAGACATAAAGGTAGATTCAAGGAGGGGGTATATGTGCATGGGGGGGGACCTAAAGCTACAACTCACACCCCCCAATCTGTGTATTTGCATCAATACTGCATCAATGGCCAGGTCACCTGTTCTGTCTTACTTCCTAAATTCCCAAAGTGGCCCCTGTACTCAGATCCATTCTCTCCTCTTCAAAATAGGCACAATTTGGCAGTGATAAGGGAGGATTTATCATCCCCATCAGCTTCCACCAGGACAAGATTCTGGGGCAGAATTCAACCCCATTCCCTGTTCTCTTTCACACCAAGCTTGCTCTTGGCACTCTGTGAAGGTTAGTTACTCCTCCCAGCCAACCGCAAAAATAATAACAGTCATCTATAAATACCCCGGCTTCCTGCCGAGCAGAGGAATTAACCACACTGCAATTAAGGGAACTCAGGAGCAAACACTCAGTTCCCCGCATTAAAGGCAGACAGCAGGATTAAGGCAATAAATACCCATTCCAACATATTTCTTTGTCTAAAAAAAGTCAAGTCAAATATTGGAGACCACCCCACACAGCGGCAGAGGGCTAGCAACGGGTAAGTCACCCAAAAGTCGCAACACAACTAATGAATCTACCACAGGAGATAAAGAAAAATAAACATCTACCCTTCAGATTGTTTTCAGCTCCTAAAAAGGATACCATTCAGATACCCAGTCCATACAAAGTATCACTCATCCATGGTAGAATAGAGCAATGCCATAGCCTCATTTAAAGGCTGTCAGAGAAAATCACAAAGGCCTCCTGGTACAGAGACAATGGAAACCCAGAGAAACATGGAATCTACTAGAACTGGTTCTTGTCTAGAAAGAACCGCTGACTAAAATGTGACCACATATTTAGAGAGAGGAAAACATCTGTGGTGGGTTTTAAGGAAAGGACTCGAACACAGGGCATCTAATTCAGCAACATCTTTGCCCTTAGTTCAAGATGTCTAAGTTCATAAGGCCTAAGATGAAATGCCATGGGCACAGGCAAATTGGCTGGAAGAACAAGGACACACCAGAGAAGACTGGGGGTTTGTCACTGTCATGCAGGTGGAAGTGGAAGCAACAGATCACAAATTCCCAGCTGGACAGCAGGACAACCTGTCACCCAATAGCACTATAGCTAGCTATCACAGAATTTTTAGTAATGTATCAAATCAAAAGAGACCACAGTGGAAAGACGAAGTATAACCAGCTCAGACAATAAGGGAAGGCACTCAGACACAGAATTCTAGAAGGATAGCAGAAAGCAGTTCTTTATCTTTTCTTTTCTTTTTTCTTTATTTTTATTAATTTATTATTGGATAGAAACAGACAGAAATTGAGATGGGAGAGGGAGATAGAGAGGGAGAGAGACATCTGCAGCCCTGCTTCACCACTCATGAAGGCTTCCTCCTGAGATGGGGACCAGGGGATTGAACCTGGGTCCTTGCGCACTGTAATGTGTGCGCTTAACCAAGTGCACCACCACCTGACCCCTTATCTTTTCTTTACTTTTTTTTTTTCTTAATAGAGACGGACAGATACAGGCAGAGAGAAAGAATGAAAGAGGTCATAACACTGAAGTTTCCTTCAATGCAGTGGGAGCCAGGCTCAAACCTGGGTCACACACATGGCAAAACAGTACACTATTCAAATGAACGTTTCACCAACCCAGCAGAAATCATTCTGTAACCCATCACATAATTGGAGACCTCAGGGTCTTTGTTCCATTCCTACCTACTAAGTGAGGTAAAAGGAAAAGTCTGGAGAGGGCAGGTAATGGTGTGCCCAACAGAGCATATATTACCATGATCAAGGACCGGGGTTTAAGCCCCTGATCCCCACCTGCAAGGGACAAATTTCAGGAACGGTGAAGCAATGCTGCATATGTCTCTCTTTCTCTCTACCTCTCTATTCTCTTTGTCTCTCAATTTCTCACTGTCCTATCAAAGAAAAAAGGAAAAAATGGCCACTGAGAGCAGTGGATTCATTGTGCAGATATTGAGTCACCACTATAACTCTGGTGGCAATTAAAAAAAAAATTTTTTTTAAGGAAGGACCTGGGGAGCAGTAACAAGTCCTCACTGGCCCCAAGTTGGCAGGAATCATGGGGGAAGTGGGTGGCTATTCTCACATGGACCTGGATTCAAGCCCCAGACCAACACATAGTTTCCACCTGCATGGGGTCAGCTTTACAAGGGAACACAGCAGCGCTGCAGTGACTCCTTTTATTTCTCCATCTCCTTCTGTCTCTCATCTTCTAGCTAAAGGGAAGAAAAGGTAAGAAATGGAGTTACGGGATCATTCAGGCCCCTCGCCTCAGCAAGAAACCTGCTAGCAAAAGAAAGAAAAAACAAAACAGCAGTGAGGCTCCTAGGAATTAGGAGCCCAAGTAAAGGCAGCAATACTTAACACAAAGGAGTATTAAGTCTAGGACTAAGAGATACAAAGTCTAGTTCTTTATCTCTCTTCCTGAAAGCTTTCTATGTGACCACTCAGCTAACCAGTATATTCTAAGCCCCAGAACTGTATTAAAGTACACTCACTGCAGTGGGGATGAGAGCAGCCCCTGTCCTGATACAGAGGGCTGACTATTCTGAAAACAAGGAAAGTGAAATCACAGACACTATGTGCATAACACACTTTGGCTATATCATGAGCTCTCTCAAAACACCTGGGCCAAGAAGAAGGGGAAGCATATGATCTAGGTTGGAGCCACAGTGCCTCAGGGGCTAGGAAAGCTCTAGATTGACTCAACACACATTGAATGTCTGGCTTGGGCTCCACGCAAAGAGATGTCCAACAAGGAATCACATATACGTCAAGTTCACAGTCATGTGAAGACTAGGGAGGATGCAGCAAAGGTTCAAAAAAGGGCTGTTCAGTTTGCTAATGAAGCAGGGGCAAGCACAGCCTGTGCACATGATATTTGAGCTGAGCTGTGAGGATAAGTAGATTAAGAGAACATTGTGGGCAGGGACAAGAGAAACAGGACATAAAGGAGGGGACATAGATGAAGTCCCTGCATTCGTGCCAGGGTTGTAGGGCAGAGCCAAAAGGAGGCCAGGTGACTAAGAGGACAGCTTGTGCAACTGGGAGGAGGAAACCATAGCCCAAGGCCTCCAGACCCACATTCCCAGTGAGCAGGAACAGAACACCAGGCCAAGCAGCTCAGAGAGGCCCAGACATGCCAGCAAGACATACAAGAGCAGACAGAAATCTATGCATTTGTCAGAAAACCATTCTGCCTTCTATACTGTGGCCCCATGTATGGACTAAGGAGTGAGGGGGTAGGTGGTGGCACACTGGGTTAAGCACACATACTATGAAGTGAAAGGACTGGTGCAAGGATCCAGGTTTTCTCTACTCTGACACCATTGTCTCAGACAATATTCTTAGCCAACTCCAGGCTTAGCTATCAAACTCAAGCAAAACTGTAGGTGTGTGCCCCAGGAACATGCCTAAAATGGACTTCTTAGCTTTCTTCTACCCTAAGGTCCCTAATACTATCTGCTCTAATCCTACTTTTTGGTTCCTATTCAGTCTCCTATTTGCAGATGAGGGAGAGGGCTCAAAGTACCCCATCACCTGCTGTGTATATACTAACTTCTCAGTTAAATGTCAACCATGTAAACAACAACTAAATCACAGTGCTTGTTAGCAGAATTGTCTTTTATTTTTATCACTTAAGTAAAAAGACTCTCATTTCTACTATTTCTGTATCTTCTCAAGAAATGGAAGCCTCATCTCTCTGGGAACATAGGGTAACTGTTTAGATAATGCCCCCCACTTAGGGGGGGACATGCAGCCATAATTGGGGTTCACAGTAAGGTGGGAATGACCCATCTCTTAAGTGATGAAGAGCAGCTAAAGCCAGCACATGGCAATGCAGGTGAACCTCTGTTTTGAGACAGTCTGCTATTTCAAAGCTGGAATGTTCCAACAGCTTCATTAGGGTGATTAGTGTAATTACAACAGACTCCCTTGCTTTCCAAAAGAATTAATTTCAAGGTTTATTTAAGTAGAGGAGCTCCTGTTGAGTATTACAAGATTATTCACTGACAAATCCCCCTACTCCCCTTTTTTAGATAGAGACAGAGAGGCAGAGAGTGAAAGAGACCACAGCACTGAAGCTTCCTTAATGAGGCAGAAGCCCGGCTTGAAACTGGGTCATACACATGGCAAAGCAGTGCACTACCCAAGTGCACTATTTTGCCAACTCAACAAAGATAAATTTCCCTTCTACCACGGTTAGTGGAGTGAAAGCCATGTGAAGCAAGGCATATGTAATTTGTTGTTGAGATTAAAATGCCTCTTCTAACAAGATCATAAAGACCCAGAAACTGCATTATAATAGTTGTCAACAATGCTTCAAGATCCTAGTGCCACAAGAATTATGACAAGCTATCTGGTGGCCACAGGACAAGTTGAGAATTACTATTTTAATTTTTATTCCACCAAGCCTGTCAGTAGATCTTAAACTGGATTAGGGGAAAGAGGAGGAAACCTTCCTGAATCCCAGGTCACAGTGGGCCATGCATGGAGCAGGTCTCCAGAAAATTTATCTTTAGATTTTTCTCTTGAGATACGATTCCCAAAATACAAAAGTAGAATCACAAAGTCAAGACTCAAGCCCGTGCTCCCCAGGATCAGTTATTTTGGAAGCTTTCACCAAGCTTGAAGACTGAATTCTGAGTTCTCCATGATAATCAGATCATTCCCCCTAAAATGATATAGCTAATGAAGGAGAGGGGGGCAGATCCCATACCTGTCACCATCAGTCAAGAAATGTGGGACACATCTGCCGGCCTTAGTACCTTCTGGACAAAATGAGGAGGTTGGACTCAGTACTTACTCAAACTCTGAAATAACCAGTCTTTGCCTCTCAAATACAGTTTTGTAGAGGGGGGCAGGGGTTAGTCTGTATTATATAAAGAGAGACACCTGCAGCGCTGCTTCACCACTCACAAAGCTTTCCCCCTGCAGGTAGGGTCCGGGGGCTCAAACCCAGCTCTTTGCACATTATAACGTGTGCACTCAACCAAGTGCACCACCATTCGGCCCCCAAACAAATACATTTTAAGATGTATTTTTTAAAGCATAGTTCTACCATCCACACAGGTCCCTTGGTGCTGCCCATGGTGCTAGGGATGGAACCCAGGAGCCCTGGCTGACAAAGCATACACTACCCACTGAGCCACATCCAGGGCCCCTCAAATGCAAATTCTCATATGAAAAAAAAATTCCTCATGTTTAGAATTCTTCAATGAAAGTCCCCTCCTTCACCCTCCTTGAACATGTGGCTCTGTGGCCATCACCTGGATGAAATCCACAAGAGAGAACTGTAGATTCAGGGGGTACATCACAGCATGGAGGCCTTTGCAGAAGGGTCACAGGAAAGATGGAGAGAATTTGGAAAATAGGCATCAGGGCTGGGTGGTGGCACACCCAGTGACACACAACCATCTGCAGGGGGGGGATGTTTCACAAGTGGTGAAGCAGTGCTGTGCATCCTTATCTCTCTTCTTCTCTCCCTCTCTCCCTCACAATTTCTCTGTCTCTATTCAGAAATAAAATAACAGAGAAAGCAGAGATATATTCACTTTTGTGAAGGTCTGTCCTCATACTCCGATGTCTTTTGTAAGAACGACTGTCACTCAAGTGACAATTCGCAACTGTAAGCACTTAGCCTGTCTGCTGTCACTGTCATGGATAAAACAATCCCTAATATCAAGACACAAAACATCTGACCAGGTTTAGGGTACTTCTTCAGGTCAGTCCCCAGCAGAAGGAAATGACATGACACTCACACGTCTATGTCACAAGTGTCCCTGTGTTTGTGAGTACTTATTCACATGTATGGAATCAGATAGCTTTCACAGGCAGTACAGGGGACATCCTATTCTTTAGGGGATGGGCTCACATTTGTCGTGCTAGCTATAGAACAACAAGTGCCCTCCCCTTCTGTCACCTCCTCCTTGTCACCTGTTTCCTTCCACAGAGCCAAGGATGTCAGTGAGTCAAACCCATTCCTTCCAAGGACCACTAGCCCCAGCAGCTGCATTGACACCACATCTGGCAAGAGGGCCTGTCATTGACCTGCAGGTGTTCATGGATGTGACAGAGGCCCTCGGGGATTGTTGCAGGCCAGAAGCAAGTGGGGGAAAAGCTGTCTGAGGCTTAGAGATGCTTCTCACTCTCACCAAAGCAAGAAAAAGCAGCCTGTGTGTGGGCGCCTTCCACTCCTCCTATACCCACAGCATCCTCTCACTGTTGGCACTCTAAAAACTTTTTTCATTGGTATATCTTTTCTTTTTATATATAAATATTTTAGTCTTCAAATATTTTTTAAGATTTTATTTATTAATGATAAATATAGGAAAAGAAATAGAAAGAACCAGACATCACTCTGGTACATGTGCTTCCGGGGATTGAACTCAGGACCTCATGCTTTAGAGTCCGATGCTTTATACACTGCGCCACCTCCTGGACCATGGTATATCTTTTCTTAAAAGCTATTAATTTGCTAGGACAGAGAGAAATTGAAAGTGGGAGGAGAGAGAGAGAAAGAGACCTGCAGCACTGTTCCACCACTCATGAAGCTTCCCCCTTTGCAGGTGGAAACTGGTAATGTGGGCACTCTAGCAGATGGACCAGTGCCTGGTCCCTATACTTATTTTTTAAGTATTTTATTTTATTAATTTTTTCATTGTTTTGAATTTTTATTTCTTTATTGAAGAATTAATGTTTTATAGTCAACAGTAAATACAATAGT
The DNA here is from genome assembly GCF_950295315.1 of Erinaceus europaeus. Taxonomy (NCBI): domain Eukaryota; kingdom Metazoa; phylum Chordata; class Mammalia; order Eulipotyphla; family Erinaceidae; genus Erinaceus; species Erinaceus europaeus. The sequence goes on from NW_026647806.1 coordinate 69,261, forward strand.
TTGTACATGCATAATATTTTAAGTATTTTATTTACTTTAGTTTAATGACAGAGATAGAGACAAGAGAGAGAAACCAAGCACTGCTTAGCTCTGGCTTATGGTGGTGCTGGGGATTGAACCTGGGACCTCAGAGCCTCATGCATCAGAGTTCTATACATAATCATTATGAGATCTCCCCAGTCCTTGGCCCCTATACTTTTTTCAGACAAAGGGGGGACAGGTGGAAAAGACAGAGCCAAAGCTTCCTTCATTGTGGTGGGGGCCAGGCTCAAACCTGGGTGGCACACATGGCAAAGCAGCACACTATCCACATGAGCTATTTTTAAAAAAATATTTATTTATTCATTCCCTTTTGATGCCCTTGTTGTTTTTTATAGTTGTAGTTATTATTGTTGTCATCACTGTTAGATAGGACAGAGAGAAATGGAGAGAGGAGGGGAAGACAGAGAGGGGGAGAGAAAGATAAACACCAGGAGACCTCTTCACTGCTTGTGAAGTGACTCCCCTGCAGGTAGGGAGCCAGGGGCTCGAAGTGGGATCCTTATGCTGGTCCTTGTGCTTTGCGCCATGTGCGCTTAACCTGCTGCACTACCGCCAGATTCCCCCACATGAGCTACTTAACTGGCCTCATGATGACACTTCATAAAAATAAAAAATAAACTATGGCAGGAGAGCAAGAGCATTGCTGGTTTTTCTGTCCATTGCTTTAGTTTTTGTTGTGGCTGGTGATGCTTTTTTGTCATTGCTGGGGCTTCACCATCCCAAGTTGACACTTCAGATATAAAAACAGAGATGGGGTGACAGGGAATAAGGTAGAAAGGAAAAAGATGCCACAGCACCAAAGCTTTCCCTAGTGCAGTGGAGGCCGGGCTTGACCTGAGTCTCACACACATGGCAAAGCAGCCCACTGGCCAACTGAACTATCTTGGGGGCCCTATTTGTTTTTTTTGTTTGTTTGTTTGTTTGGGTTGGGGTGAAGGATCTTTCTGTGGCATTGGGAGTCTCCAGAATGTATGACACTGCAGTTCTATCAAGTCCCTCCCAGGCTGATTTTTTCATTCATTATTTGAGAGAGGGAGGAGAGACACCACAGCAATGTTCCACCATTCACGGTGCTCCCAGGTGGTGCCAGGGCTTGAACCCAGAGTTTCCCACCTGAGAAGGTTCACTGGAAGGTGAGCTATGTTGCAGCCACACTGGGCTTTCATTTGCTTTCTTGGATGGGGATGGGAGGCAGGGAATGAGATAAGAGATTGCAGCTCTGTCTCACCAGGAGCAGAGAGTGGGGCCTCCCCTGCACAGTTCCATATGCAAAGTGAATCCCTACCCACCTGCAACCCTGGGAGACAGAAAGAACCCAGGAAGCCCAGACAGGCTGATTCCTTACTGCTGAGAGCCCACCCTCAAGTGTCATTGGAACACCAACCCCCCAGTGGCAACCCTCTGCTCATCAGGACAGGAAAAAGGTCACCATCTAGGTCTTTCTGAATAGTCTTGAGCACCCACAGCAAGAAGTCACAATTGGGGCTCCCAGGCCTGTGCTGAAGTGGTTTGTTCTGCCATCCAGACAAAAGGCTCTGGTATGGAGGTCCCAGGGGTCCCTCACATCTTCCTTGTGGTTCCCATGCCCCCTGAAGTGATACACTAAGTTCTCTGAGCTTTTGGTGGGGTAAGGACAAAACTTCCATTTTTCACAGGTTCTGTGGCTCAAAAAGACTAGGTGTCCACAAAAGAAGAAAGAAAGAAAGAAAGAAAGAAAGAAAGAAAGAAAGAAAGAAAGAAAGAAAGAAAGAAAGAAAAAGACTAGGTGTCCCTCCAGAGCTGAGTTCTAAGTAACCCCCTCTCCTCAGGAATACTCTCACCCCACCCCCACCCTGCAAGCTCTAGACACACAATGGGTGCCCAGTGCACTTGGAGTAAATAAAAAAATTTCAACTGACTCATTGGGTCCAGGGGCTGCTCAAAAGGACCTGCAAACACAGACTCACCCTCACAGGAGAAACTGGGGTGGGAGGATAAGTAGTCAGGAGCTGCAGGTGGCTCACCCAGTAGAGTACACATGTTAATGTGTATGAACCCATGTGCAAGCCCCAGGCCACCACAAAGGAGCACTTGCAAGGGGGGGGAACTTCATGAGCAGTAGAGCAGTGCTACAGGCTTCTCACCCTCCCTTTATCACCTGTCTCTAGCTCCTTCTGTCCCTCACCCTCTATCAAAAAGAAAAAAAAAAAGATATCTGCCAGAAGAGGTACAATCATGCAGGCACTGAGTCCCAGCAAAAACCCATGATGAAGAGAAGAAGAAGAGTCAACTGAACAAATAGCATAGCAAAGGCCATCCTGAGCAGCTAATGCTGATGAAACGTTTCCCAGTCCTCTCTGCAGCATCTCCTAAAGAAATAGTAAAGGACCATACAACACACATGGCGCCTAGAAGCTAGAAGAAACACCAGCGAAAAACAGTGACTGCTGAGCAGTGAGAAAGAAGAGGCACAAACATAAGCAAAATTTGGGGCTGGCAAAAGAGCTTGACTGGATAGTGCATTACTTTGTCATTTGCACAACTCAGGCTCAAGCCTGGCTCCCACTACATTAAAGAAAGCTTCAGTGCCGTGGTCTCTCTATCTCTGTCTCTTTGTCTTGATCTGAAAGTCACCCCAGAACACAAGTGCCCCAGAGATTATCATAAATAAGTAAACACATGTGTGGGCTCATCCATAGTCAGATGGCAGGAAGAAGTTGTGATGTGTTTTCAGGGTCCACAGGAGACAGGAGAAGCCCCTTAGTGTCAGCACACACATGACCACGTTCATGTGTGCACAGATGTACAAATACATACTTATGCACAATACACGCCTGCACACATATGCACAATCACAGGTGCACACTTACACACATGTAAACAAACACACTCATGTGCAAGTGCATGTATACAAGTGCCCACATATATGCCAGGTTAAGTGCTTTTCTCTGCACAGACCCTTCCAGAACTGGAAGGTTCTATTCCCAACAACTGTTCCCAGGAGTGGAGGGGATTCTCTGCAGAAAGGTGAAAAAGGGCACCCTAGCATTGGGCACCAGCCTTGGGCACGCCCTGGGAGCACAACGGGCACATATATTCACCCAAGTACAAATATGACAGCCCTGGGAGTCGGGCAGTAGTGCAGCAGGTTAAGCGCAGGTGGCACAAAGCGCAAGGATTGGCATAGGGATCCCAGTTCGAGCCCCTGGCTCCCCACCTGCAGGGGAATTGCTTCATAAGTGGTGAAGCAGGTCTGCAGGTGTCTGTCTTTCCTCCTCTCTGCTTTCCCCTCCTCTCTCCATTTCTCTCTGTCCTATCCAACAACAACGACATCAATAATAACTACAACAATTTAAAAAAGGGGGGCAACAAAAGGGAATTTAAAAAAAAAAAAAGATGACAGCCTCCAACATCCTTGGGTCAAGACACCCTCAGAAGCCCAGGCACCCGTGCAGTTGGGTCAGAGACTTGTGAGAGGAGCAGCCTCCACACACAGCACAGCAGCAACAGTCCAGAAACCTTTCAACCAGCTACACAGCACTACTAGCACAACTTCTTGCATCAAAACAGACAACCTGGTTATCTCCAAAACTTCTCAAAGTGTGTTCTGAAGATGCTTTTTTTCTTTCTCTTTTTCTCCTTTAATTAGGGAGCATAGTTTCTTACCTCTCCCATCACTAAGGGTCTGTGTCTCCACCTCCACCCTCACCCCCTTACAGAACCACTATAGTTCTCCCACAATCTTAGATATGCTGACTCTTTTTTCCACATTCATGTGTTCAATTCTCTATATTCCACATGGATGAAACCATTTTGTAGTTGACCTTTAACTCATTTACTTCACTAAGCATAATCTTCTCCAATTCTATTTATTTTATCCCAAAGGACACTATATCATCGTTTTACTACTGAGTAATACTCCACTGAGTATATGTCCCATAAATTTTTTATGCAGTCATCTGTCAAAGGGCATTTTGGTTGTTTCCAAATGTTGGCTATTGTGAACAATGTTTGTGCTGCTATGAACATATCCCTTTGAATCAGTGTTATTCTATCTTTTGGAAAGGAGTTGAGCTTCTGGATCATAAGGTATTTCCATTTATATTTGTTTAAGGATTCTCCATACTGTTTTCCATGGTGGTTGTACCACTTTACATTCCCTCTAGCAATGTAGTAGAGTTCTTCTCTCTCCATATCCTTTCCAACACTTATCTTCTCTTGTTTTGTTGATGAAGTCCATTTTCACAGGTGTAAGGTAGAATTTCAATGTGATTTTAATTTACATTTCTCTGAGTGAACTGGAACATCTCTGCATATGTCTGTGGGCCACGTGTATCTCTTCTTTAGAGAATCATCTATGTATATCTTCTTCCTACTTTTTTATGAAGTTGCTCTTTTTCTTGAGCTGTATGAGTTCTTTATAGATGTTTGATATTAACCACTTGTCTGAATTACAGTGTGCAAATATCTTTTCCCATTTGCTGAGATTCCTATTTATCCTTTTTTTTTTCAAGATATAAACAGAGAAGGCAAAAGGGCAGCAGGAGGAAAGAGACCACTGCACCAAGTTTTCTTCAACATGGTGAGTACTGGGATTGAACCTGGGTCATGCACATAGCAAAGCAGAGCACTATCCAGTTCTCCGGTGAACAGTAAACCAAGCCTCCAACAGCCAGTCACTGGGTCTGCCTGAACCTGCAGTTTTCCTGGCCACCAGCCCACTTTTCTAAATCACCCCAGGGGATTAAGGGAAAGTCTCTCCTCTTGGGAGTGAGTTTCAGCCTGGCATTTGCTAAGTGCGCTCCCAGCACAGCATTCAGTGGGTCCCCCTGTACAGCATGGAGAAGAAGAAAAGCCTAGGGCTTGATCAGACCAGGGCTTGGTCTATGTGACAGGAGGTATGGGTGGCCAGCAGTCACTACTGATCATCGACCAGATGTGAAGGTTGATGAGGTACTGCCAGCAGGAACACTGCTTCTATAAAGACCAGTCTTTATAGAAGTCTATCACCTCTCTGTCCCCAAGAACCATTTGTACACTATTCCACAGCCATTATTTACCACTCAAACAACAGTGAGTCACTTCCCAGCATCCCACAAAGGTGATTGGATGGACAGACACACACACCTAGGCTTCATTAAGAACTTACAATATGAGGCTGGGCAGTGGCACACTTGATTGAGTATACACATTATCTATCATGCACAAGGATCTGGGTTCAATTCCCCAAGTCCACCTGCAGTAAAGAAGCTTCACAGACTGGTGAAGCAGGTCTGTAGGTGTCTCTCTTTCTCACTCCCTATCACCCCCTTCCCTTTCAATTTCTGTCTCTAAGCAATAAAACAAAAAATAAACATTTTTAAAACAGAAAATAATTTTGAAAAAAAACTCTTGATGTTTCACCCCACAGGTGAATTTCAGCCCTTCCTGATGTCAGATTGACCCCCTCCAGCCAGTGGGAGACCCTTCATGGTGCTCCTCAAGTTGGAAATCCCCCCACAACCCACCCCCTTCCCCAGTGTGACAATGCTCCAAACATGTTCTGTTGGTCTCCCTCTGCCCCCTCTGCATGCAGCCATTACCCCCAAAGCACCCTGGTGCTTTTTAGTGTGACATGAGCCCTGGAATGTTTGTCACCATCATTTCTGGGTTTCTCCAGTGGACTCAGTTAGGACAGACTTTTATTAATGCTTTTTTGTGGTCGTGATGGTAGAGACTAATATATATGTGATTTCATTACTCCAAGCCAATCTTTTTCATTCAGATAGACAGACAGAGACAGAAACAGAGATAGCGCAGCACAAGAGCTTCCCCCAGTGCTCATGGGACTCCATATTATGTCTGGGCTTGAACATGGACCAGACACAAAGGATTTAAGTCATCTCTTTGTTCTTATGATGTTTCCTTCCACCCCTCCCTCAACATACAGCAGGGTCTCATCAGAAACTAAGAAGTTGACTTCATATGGAGGATGGGGAAGCTTGTGGTCTGGGTTCCAAGATGTACTATCAATGGCTGTTTTATTTTTTGTTTTCAGTTGGGGGTTTATTATTATTATTAAAGTTATTGGTTATTTGACTAGAGCATCACTTATCTCTGACTACTTAGTGACACTGGGTATCTAACTTAAGACCTCACATGCAAGTCTGGTACTCTACCACCTCAGCTATGTTTGAAAGCAGCTGGCAGAGGTCCACCTAGGTGGGATGGGGAGGTCAGGGAGGCAACGCCAAGCTATCTGATCCGCACACAATACATGTGATCAGTTTTCTCAGAGATTGCAGGAGTGTTTTCTTTCTTTAATTTTTTACCTTTCTTTTCTTTGATAAGTCCATGATAAATTGAAAATGGAAGGGTAGACAGAGGGAAAGAGAGAGACACCTGCAGCACTTGTGAAGCTCCTTTCCTGCACATGAGGACTGGGAGGTTGAACCTGGATCCTTTCGCATGGTGACATGTGAGCTCAACCAGGTGCACCACCATCCAGGAACCCACTCCTTTTTATTTTAAAATTACATTAGATTTTGACATAGACCAAACCAAGCTAGCCAAATGGCTTCAAAGAAGACAAAGTCCTATTCCTTTTCCCTCCAACCTGTGCCTTCTCTTCTCTTCAGGGAAGCCATTTTTTCTATTAATTTATGCCTCTTTTAATGTAGGCAAATAACCTCAGCTTTCTCCTTTAAGGCTGATTTTATAAGAGAGAAGGAACGAGAGAGAGAGAGAAAGAGAGAGAGAGAGGAGAGACCTGAACACTGCTCAGCTCTGGCTCATGGTGGTGCTGGGGATAGAATTTGGGATCTCCAAGCTTTAGGCATGAGTCTTTTTGCACAACCACTATGCTGTCTCTAGAGCCCTTATGCTCACCTTTCTTACATAATTGGTGCTTGCCCTTTCACTTAACAGCTCCAAGGGCTCACTTCCTTCTTGGCGGCACAGTTTTCCATTGTGTGGACTCTGCACTGTACCAGCCAGCTCTCTGCATACTGTTCTTGCAACAGCACTCCAGTGACTAGCAGAATGCAGTCTTGAGAAAGCTTTCTACCAGTAGGTCCTCAGGACTTCGAAGTATGAGGTTGCTAAATCAAAGTGAATGCATATGTACCAGGACTGGAGGTGGGGCTCCATCCCCATAGAAAGGGGAATCTTGCTTCCCTCCCACCCCACAAATGAGAATATTCTTATCTACTTCTTCCATGACCAGGCCAGCAGAGTACAGCCCACCCCCCCACCCCACCCCCGCCACAAGGTTGGTTTTCTGGTAGCTCCCCAGTGAGAAGTGCAACATCTGAGTGAACAAGTGATGAAATGATCCAGTGATCAAATTATCCACTCAGGCTTAGCCTCCTCTCATAGGGCTATTAGTCATGTGTCAAGCTAACTCCACTCCCTTCTGATAACCAGTTCAAAGGTCTATGGCTGTGTTTAGCCCAAGCAAGTGAAAATGCAGATGGGTGGAAGAGATGTTTTATACTGGCCTGGTGGGGGGAACAGCCATAAAAGGCAAAGAACGTCAGCCTCCTGCAGTTGGAAAACAGAAGTTCTTTAAAGATCCCACTGCAGCAAACCCAGACTATAAGGCACCTACAAATGAATCCAGCAAAAAAAAATAAGCAATATTTAAGTAGGAAGCCAGAAAGTGAGTGGCAGGTAGCCCACCCTATAGAACACACACATTATTGGCCACCACAAGGCAGTGCCTGCAGGACAGCAGCCTCATGAGCAGTAGAATGGTGCTGTGGTATCTTCTGTCTCTGTCTCCCTCTCTGTCTTTCACTCTCTATCAAAAAAAAAGACCATTAGGATCAGTGAAGTCATACAAGATATATAGGTATAGATATATTTTTATGCAGATCTAAATAACTGAAGGAATAACATCATATCTGGAACTAGTTTGATCTCATACATAAAGATGCATGCTTTCTCCCAAATTACTCTATGACCACCATAAGCCAGAGCTGAGAAGTACTCTGGTAATAAAAAGAAATCACAGCAACCCCAAACACAAATCAGGAAAAGAACTGAAACTTATGAAGATCCCTACTCAAAAGGATATATTGATCTGGTTCTAAAGCATTTCTAGAAAATCAAACTCCATATTTCAGGTTGGGCATAATCCCACAAAGCAATGCACAGCAAAGAATTGTGGGGGAATCTGAAATAATGAGAAGCAGACAGATAGACCAAGAGACAAAGACAAATCCTGGAAGAAGACTTCCCTAGGAGACAGTCACTGGCCTATGACAGCAGAGACAAGGCCAAGCCATGAATGAACACACTGACAACCAGTCACCTACTTGGAGAAGAGTAAAATCAGAAGCCTATTTCAAAGCATAAAAATAAAACCCAGGGAGTCAGGCGGTGGTGCAGCAGGTTAAGCGCATGTGGTGCAAAGCTCAAGGACCAGCATAAGGATCCCAGTTCAAGCCAGCTCCCCACCTACAGGGGAGTCGCTTCACAGGCGGTGAAACAGGTCTGTAGGTGTCTCTCTTTCTCTCCCCCTCTCTATCTCCCCTCCTCTCTCGATTTTTCTCTGCCCTATCCAACAATAGCAACAACAACGATAATAACCACAACAATGATAAATAAATTTAAAAATAGGGCAACAAAGGGGGAAAAATGCTCTCCAGGAGCAGTGGATTCATGCACTCCCTGGCAATAACCCTGGAGGTAAATAAATAAATTAATTACTTAATTAAATAAACCCCAGAGCTCAGTGTGGAAAGAAAATGTTGGGAGTCAGGCAGTAGCGCAGTGGGTTAAGCGCACGTGACACAAAGCACAAGGACCAGCATAAGGATCCCGTTTTGAGCCCCTAGCTCCCTACCTACAGGAGAGTCTCTTCACAGGCAGTGAAGCAGGCAGGTCTGCAGGTGTCTTTCTCTCCCCCCACCCCTGTCTTCCCCTCTTCTCTCCATTTCTCTCTGTCCTATTCAATAACAACATCAATAACAACAACAATAATAACTACAACAATAAAAAAAGGGCAGCAAAAAGGGAATAAATAAATATTTAAAAAGAAAGAAATAAAATGCTAAAATCCTTTAGAGGATACTGAAAAGCACCATTTGGGCCTTAGTTTATGAAGAAAAAAAGTATTTAAAACAAAGAAAGCACAGAAGGAAAAAGATAACAACATATGTATTAAATTCTAAAACATTTACACATCATAGGATACCATAAAGGTGGTTAAAAAAATAAAGCCACAGAGGGGCCAGAAAGATAGTTCACTGAGTGGGGAATGAATATACCTTGCCATATATACTGTCCAGGTTCAATCCCCACATTATGTGTGGGTGTCTGTGTGTCTCTCTGTGTGTCTGTGTGTTTTGCCACCAAGGTTATCACTGGAGCTCAGTGTCTGTGTGATGAAGACACAGCTCCCAGCAATCTTTTTTTTTTCTGTTTTTTTCCTCTAGGGTTATCACTGGGGCTCAGTGCCTGCTCTACGAATTCACTGCTCCTGGAGGCTATTTTTCCCCTTTTTATGTTTATCATTGTTTTTGTTATTATTGTTGTTATTGCTGTTGTTGTTGCTGGTTAGTACAGAGAGAAATTGAGAGAAGAGGGGAAGACAGAGGGGGAGAGAAAGATAGACACCTGCAGACCTGCTTCACCACTTGTGAAGCTACCCTTCCTCCCCCGCAGGTAGGGAGCTAGGGGCTCGAACTGGGATCCTTATGCTGGTCTTTGCGCTTTGCACCAAGTGTGCTTAACCCACTACACTACTGCCCAGAGCCCCCCTTTCTTCTTTTTCTTTTATAGAACAGAGAGAAATTGAGAGGAAAGGGGGAGACAGAGAGGCAAAGAGAAAGAGAGACACCTACAGCGCTGCTTTACCACTCATGAAGCTGTCTCCCTTCAGGTAGGGACAAGGGGCTTGGTAATGTGTACATTTAACCAGTTGTGCTACTGACCCCATTCATGTGTCTTTCTCCCTGAACAGAAAAGTTAGCCTGAGGGGTCAGGCAGTGGCACACAGGTTGAGCACACATAGCATGAAGCGCAAGGAGTCATGCAAGAATCCCAGTTCGAGCCCTGGCTCCCCACCTGCAGGGGAGTCGCTTCACAAGTGGTGAGGCAGGTCTGCAGGTGTCTGTCTTTCTCTTCCCATCTCTGTCCTCCCCTCCCCTCTCAGTTTCTCTCTGTCCTATCCAATAAAATGGAAAAAATGGCCACCAGAAGCAGTGGAATCATGGTGCAGGCACAGAGCCCCAGCAATAACCCTGGAGGCAAAAAGAAGGAGAAGGAGGAAAAGGGAAAAGAAAAGTTAGCCTGCAACTGGTAAAATCCCACATGCATGAGGTACCCAGCTCCACTAAAAGTAAATAAATGAATAAATAGCCACAAAGTACAGAAAAAGAGTTGTAATAACCCCAACCTAATGCAGCAATTCAGAGGAACCTTCTGCAAGTCAACGAGGAAAAAACAAATCAACTGGTGAACAAGAAGCAGCATGAATCATTCCAGACAAGGGGAAAAGTAATGACAGAAAAGCATAAGACCTGAAGCCAAGGAAAGGGGAGGGGAAGGGGAGGGGGAGGGAGGAGAGGGGAAGAGAGGGGAGGGGAAGGCAAGGGAAGGCAAGGAAAGGCAAGGAAAGGCAAGGGAAGGAAGGGAGGGAGGGAAGGGAAGGGAAGGGAAGGAAAGGGAAGGGAAGGGAAGGGAAGGGAAGGGAAGGGAAGGGAAGGGAAGGGAAGGGAAGGGGGAAGGGGGAAGGGGGAAGGGGGAAGGGGGAAGGGGAAAGGGGGAAGGGGGAAGGGGGAAGGGGGAAGGGGGAAGGGGGAAGGGGGAAGGGGGAAGGGGGAAGGGGGAAGGGGGAAGGGGGAAGGGGGAAGGGGAAGGGAAGGGGGAAGGGAAGGGGAAGGGAAGGGGGAAGGGGAAGGGAAGGGGGAAGGGAAGGGGAAGGGAAGGGGGAAGGGGAAGGGAAGGGGGAAAGGAAGGGGAAGGGGAAGGGGAAGGGGAAGGGGAAGGGGAAGGGAAGGGAAGGGAAGGGAAGGGAAGGATGAATGAAAGAGCTTTTTCATCAAACATGCTGCAGGAATTGTGCAAGCTCACCAAAGCAAGTGTGAGCATGGGAACAAGAGTTCCCACAGCAGCCTAGGAGATTGTGTGGTGGTTAGAGCACTGGACTTAAAGCAGAAATTCTGAGTTCAATCCCCTGCCAGTGTTTCTTTGCTGTCTATTCTAGCTCTTGGTAAATGCTCTGAGCACAGCATCTTCCCTCCTCCTCCACTGCTCAGCTGCACTTGAAAGATATGGGATTGACACTGATTGAAGGATGAATATGGACAATGATGTGCTTAAGTTATCCTTAAGGGGAGCAGTAGTATAGCCAGTAGAACATACCCATTACCATATGCAAGAACCCAGAATCAAGCCCCCAGTCCTCACCTGCATAGCGGAAGCTTCATGAGCAGTGAAGCAGTGCTACAGGCGTCTCTCTCCCTATTTCCCCACTCACTCTCAATTTCTGTCTATCCACTAAATACATATTTTTAAGTGTTTTGAGCTTCCTTAAATGTTAATGTTAAAGAGGGAGAGCAAAAGACAACCTTGAAACCCAGCAATAATCAAGATTATTTACCCCTGAAAGTCAGACAGGATGCAGAAGGAGGAGATGGAAGGAGAAAGGAAGAAGCATCACTGGCTGAAGTCACTTTAGACCCACTATACTGGACTCCCCTGGACAGCCCTGCCAAGCAGCCCTGAATGGTTATGTCTTTGGAGAATGTTCTAGAATTCCCTCATGCTGTTGAATCCTCATGACAATCCCACAGTGGGTGGTAGAACTCCAGACAGTTAATTCAGTAGAGCTGAGAAGGGGTGCCCAACATTAGTACTAGCTAATGTCCAGGTCAAGCCTCTAATGAGGCTAGTGTCCAGTTGCCCACTTGGTCATCTACTTCAGGATGGGAACCTCGTCTCCAGCTCAGGGTTCAGACTCTCAGTGGAGGGTGTGAATTTAGCATCCACATAGAACACAAGACAATTGAGAGGGCTCCCTGTCACTCAATACCCTCTCCTGAAGCCACAGGGTATCCATATGCCCTGCCCCTGCCCCTGCCTCATGCCACTGACCAAAAACCTCTGAGAAATGTGGAGTTATGATGCAGTGGATCCCATAATTGGTACCAAGAGGCCTTGTTGGGCTACAAAAAAAGGAAGTCTAGGTCAGACTCACGTTCATGACCCAAAGTCCTGGTAGAGTCACAGAGTGTGGCCTTAAGAGGCTGGAAGTAGTGTCAAACACAATGAGAAATGACTCACATTCTCAGAAGGAGCTTGGAGCAAGGCCAAGAGTGCACCTGCTACACAAACATATGAAGACACACACACACACACACAGATACAGACACACATCCATATACAGACACACATACAGACAGGCACACCAACACAAGCACAAGACACATGTTTTGGCACCAGATCATCTCTGAACTCAAGGCCTCTTCCCTCTTAGTCTAAACTTGCAGTGAGAGGGTACACACATTGACCAGCTGGTCTGAGCCTGAGTATCAGTGAGTATCTGGGCAGAGGCAGAAGTAGCCTGCAAAGGCTCTGAAGCCACCTGCCACATGTCCCCATCACCTAGCCAGGTGGCTAGGGGGTTGGCTATAGAATCAGTCGGAAGTCTGAACGGATATTTACAAAGCCACCCATCCAGCAACAAGGCTGTGATTAGGGTGGGTCCTGACAGGCCAGATTACACAGTGGCTCTCTGACACCATCCAACGGGCTATGTAGGCCCTAGGGGAGAGTGAAACTAGCCAGGTCAGCCCAGGCAGGCTGGCATGGATGACGAACAGCTCCACAGACCCAAAGTCTCCAGAACCAGCAGAGATGTGCCTACTAGAAGATTCCAACACCTGGCAGCATATGCTAGAAGAAGGGTCTGGAACAGGGACCGACTTCTCTCCACTTCATCCAAGGAGGCCTCCCAAGCTATAACCTTTTCTTGAGACTCCAGCCATGTTTTTCTGTATTCATTTATTCATTTATTTGTGATATTATCTTGGGTCTGGGAGAGGTTCACCCAGTACATATCACATTTCACTGTGAGCAAGGTTCCAGGTTCGAGCTGCAGCCCACTGCCACCCTCTAGCCTCCATTATTCCACACCAGTGCCAAATTATGTGAGCCTATACATCCAGCAAATGTACATGGGACTTCTTAAAACAAAACCAAGACTGCCCTTCAACTCACTCCACAGAAAGTCTCTCCACTGCACAACAGCCTATTTACTTGGGGACAGGGATGAGTATGCCAACCCCAGCATGGGCCTGGAGAGTTCTAGACAACCTATGGGGACAGCTTCTCCCCCTCTGTGAGGTCAGCAGCCTGGAATGGGGCACTTGGTCTCTTTAAACTTGAGTCCTGGCTATAAAGTAATGGGCTTGACTCAGAACCTGAATCTGAGAGCAGCTCTGGGAGCCCTCCCACCTGCACTGGTTTTATTCACCCCTCTTCTACAAGCTAACTGCCCCCATCCCCAGGAGAAAGTCTGTCCTTGTCCATGAGGCCAGCAGCAGATGCCAGGTCAACTAGAGCAAAGGGCTAGTGCCCAGGCAACCTGCTGGGCTTCCACATAGCCTCCCCCTGCCCCTTTTTTTCTCTTTTCTCTCTCTTCTTTCTTTTCATTTGATAGGACAAAGATATTGAGAAGGAAGGGGGAGATATAGAAGGAAAGAGAAAAAGAGACACATGTAGCACTGTTTCACAGCTTGTGAGGCTCCTTCCTTGAAGGTGGGGACTGGAGGCTTGAACCTAGTCCTTGCACATGGTAACATATTTACTCAATCAGGTGTGGCACTGTCTGGCTCCATGGAGCCTCAATATGTTGTCAACATATGCAAACATGTATCTTATCACACAAACAGAATTTATTCACTGTCTTCCTATGCTCACATGGCTACACCATTTGCTGCTCTGTGCAAAACAAAACTTAAAAAAAAAAAATCCCAGTCAGCAATTTGCCCCCCTGCAGTGAAAGCATGAAGTGAGTCCTCCAGATTCTGGCCAAATGGAGGCAGTGCAGTAACTAGATCTTGTGTGATTCCTCCAGCAAGAGGCAGAGTAATATGGTATAAATTTAAAACTCACAGATAGGGGCCAGGAGATAGCTCATACTGTAGATTACAAGTCTTACATGCTTGAGGCCTTGTGTTTGAGCCCTTGCAGCATGAGAGCACCATGAATGACGGCACCAGGGAAGCTCAATGGGTGGTGGAGTGGTGCTCCTCTACCTCCCTCTCTCTAAATAAATAAATAATGGGGGGGGGGGAAGTGGGCCAGGGACAGAGATAAGCAATACTGTGCCTATCTGAGGCCCTGAGTTCATTAGAAGAAAACCCCAAGAGGGCTAACAGGTGCTTACAATGGGAGAATGGATAACAGCAGTTGGAACCAGGGGCACAATGGGACTCTAGTCAGAGATGACTCCCCAGGACAGGACCTCCACTCCCAGGAGACCCACACAGAAGAGAGAATCCTCATTCAGCATCAGAGATGGGGTCCTGGTATCTGTGACCTGAAGTAAAATGACATCAAAGGAAAGTAGGAACTTGAATGTCACTTCATTCAGCCTCAGCTGGAGGTTGTTTCCTTCTCATTGTCACAAGGAAGCAACACTGAATGAGACATTATTCAAGACCTGCAATCAAATTAAGATGGGTGGGGTTAGGAAGAGAGTAGAGAAGTGCAGACAAAAATGGGAGAAGGACCCACATTTTCTCTCTCTCTCTCTCTCATACACACACGCACACACATGCACACACGCGCGCGCGCACACACACACACACAAAGAGCAGAAAAGACAGTATAGTGGTGATATAAAAAGACAGTCATGCTTGAAATTTCAGAGCCCCAGGTCCAATCCTCAATACCACAAGTCAGAGCTGAGCAGTGGCCTGGGAAAAAGAAAAAAAAAAAAAGACAGGAAATGAACTGAAGTTAGAAAAACCATGAACATTCATCACATTAAACACTGAGAGTAGGAAAAGTATCAAGTTCAGGGCAGCCAGGTGGTACACCCAGTTAAGCACACACACTATACTGTGCGAGGACCTGGGTTTAAACCCCTGGTCCCCACCTGCAGGGGAAACCTTCACAAGTGGAGAAATAGAGCTGCAGGTATCTCTCTGTCTCTCTCCTTCTCCGTCTCCCTCCCCTCTCAATTTCTCTCTGTCTCCAGCCAATAATAAATAAATAATAATTAAAGAAAGGTATCAAGTTCAAATTCACAAGGTTTTTTTTTTTCTATAAGAAATAGAGGATAAGAAGCAAAACAAAACATCATCTATGGATATGCATGATAAGCAAAGCATTCCAAAAAGGGCAGATTCAAGAAAAAAAATTACAGATAAAAATATGACAGAATTTCAAAACGAACTAAAAATACTTGAAATTATGCAAGCCATGAAATAACATAATTTAGAACTATGAAAATTCAGAAGAGGCTTGAGGGGAACTCAGGAGAGAGTCAATTTTTTAAAAATAATTCTAGAAATGAAAACAAGACAAGAAGGAAGACAGGGAGCAATTCAACTCTTACCTGGAAGTAGGGAAAGCTGAAATGAAACAGAGAGAGATGAAAGATTTGAAAGCAACAAACAGTGGAAATGGACAAAGAGGGGCTAAGAGATGGTTAAGGGGGCCCAGCAATTTGTGAAAATGTTCCCCAAACAGCAAATATTTACAACCTCACATTGAAAGAAAACATTATGCACCTGAGAATGCTGATTCAGAACAATGAGTGTCAACATAAAGGCTAGTAGTAAATTCACTGGAGGACAGACTTCTCAGGGAAAAAGTACACAGAAAATTAGATGGTCTGCAGTTGGTGAAACATGTCAGCTGGCAGAACACAGGACTTGCTTGCATGCCTAAGGTTCCTGGTTCAGTCCCCAGGGATTGCTCTGATCTCTCTCTCCCTCTCCCTCTTCCTCTCTCTCTCTCACTCTCTTCTCTCCTTCATTTGATTTCAACAATAAAAAATAAAATTTTGAGGGGAGTTGGGCAGTAGCGCAGTGGTTAAGCGCAGGTGGCACAAAGCACAAGGACCGGCATAAGGATCCCGGTTCTAAGCCCCCAGCTCCCCACCTGCAGGGGAGTCGCTTCGCAATCGGTGAAGCAGGTCTGCACATGTCTATCTTTCTCTCCCCCTCTCTGTCTTCCCCTCCTCTCTTCATTTCTCTCTGTCCTATCCAACAATGACAACATCAATAATAACAACAATAATGACTACAACAATAAAACAAAGGCAACAAAAAGGGGAAATGAATAAATATTTTAAAAATGATAATAAAATTTTTTTTTAAAGTGGGAGATAGCTCAACCGGGAAGTTGCCTGCATTGTCATGTGTGCAACCAGGGTCAAGCTCAATTCCCACTGCACTCAAGGATGCTTCAGTGCTGTAATGTCTTTCCCTCTGTCTCTCTTTCTGTCTGCAAAGTAGGCCTGGAATAGTGAAGCCCCAGCAATGACAATATAAAAGAAAAATTAGATTATTTTCAGACTTAAAATATTCATGAAGTGAAGTCTAAAGTAAAGAGCAAATCAGGGGGGCCAGATGGTGGCTCACCTGGTACAGTGTATGCATGCATCACTATGAGCAAGAACCAGAGTTCAAGCAGGTTCACCTGCAAGGGGGAAACTTCAGGATCAATGTAAGAGTGCTCCAAGTGTCTCTCCTCTCTCTGTCCCTTTATCTCTCTCTCTGTCTCCACCTCTCACTCTCTTTCACTCTTTATAAAAATAATAATAATAATGGCCACCAGAAACCATGGATTTGTGTAAACACGGGTTTGAACCCAGCCCTACTGCTCTGCAGGAAGCTTCTGTGCTATGGTATGCCTCCCCCAAACACACACACCTGAAAAAGTTGTCTTGGAGTAGTAAATCCCCAGTAGTGATAAAAAACAAAAATAGAATAAAATAAAACAATATGTGGTGGGGGGGGCATACAACAGAAAAAAAGAGAAGCACTATTCTGGACTATAATCAGTAACTTATTTGTCTTTTTTAGATAGAAATGGAGAGGCAAGAGAGCACACAGCACTGAAGTTCCCTTCAATGCAGTGGGAGCTAGGCTTGAACCTAGGTCATGCACAGGACAAAGCAGCACACTATCCAGATGACCTATTTCACTAGCCCTGTCATCAGTGTCCTAACTGATGCTGGTGTCTGTGTTGTCCTCGATGCAGGAAGGAAGAAAGCCAGACAGGCAGTGAACCCAGAACATGCAGCTCTGTTATTTTGTGTCCTTGAAAGCTAGAATTCACAGCATGGAAGGAAGAAGAGATGAAATATAGAAGAGGTTATATAAAAAGCCTGCTGCTTGGAATTCTAATTGGAAACACCAGGGTCAGCTCATGAAGGTTGTCAGTTTCTGTCACACATACTCACACCCCCTCTCACCCTTAGAAGCAGTTTCCCTATTTTGTCCAATGAGAAAGATCTAGAAACAAAAGCAGACCCAAGAAGACTAGTATGTAGCTAGGGGTCTTTAAATGCCATTTTTCCTCTTTTTTTTTTTTTGTTTATTTGTTTTGGTCCCCCCCACACACACACACACATCTTTTTCTTTGAATAGAGACTAAGAGGGAAGTGGGAGACAGAAAGGGAAAAAGAAAGACACCTGCAGCACTACTTCACCACTATAAATCTTTCCCCCTGTAAATGTGGTCCAGAGACTCAAGTCTGGGTCCTAGTGCACAGTGACATGTTCACTCTACTGGATCAACCACCACCTGGCTTCTGCAAATGCCATGTTGCACAGAGAGATACCAGCTCTTGATGGAAATATGAGGGTGGGAGATTCCTGGGTTGAGGCAGAAAATGAAAAGAGAGAAAGAAGGAGGGAGGGAGGGAGGGAGGGAGGGAGGGAGGGAGGGAGGGAGGGAGAAGCAAGAAAGACCAGGGGAAAGGGAGAAACTGAGAAACTTCCAGCTACTGGACTGTATGTAATAATACATGTCAGGAAGAAGGGGTCTGGAAAGAGGAAGGGACATTGCTCAGCCCTGGACATCCCCGTGCCTCTCTCTCTCTCTCTCTCTCTCTCTCTCTCTCACACACACACACACACACACACACACACCACATACTGTTGGTGTCTCTCCCTCTAGTTCTCTGCTTCTTTCAGCATAATAAAGCCCCAGCAACAAGAACAACCACAAAATAAAAGCCAGACAGAAGATCAGAACAGACATTTCACCAAAGAAGACACACAGATGGCCAGTGGGCATAAGAAAAGATGCCCCCACCTACTCTCTGGCTAGAGAAATGTAGAGGAGAGCCAAATGAGAGAACACCTCAAAAAGGAGGACCCTGGGGCCCAGAAGACAGCATAATAGTGATGCAATATCCCAGCTTCAATCCCAGCACCACCAAAAGCCAGAGCTGAGCAGTACTCTGGCTGAAGTGAAATGAAATAAAATAAAATACTAAATAAATAGCAGGACCCTGGAACACTGACACCTAGGCCCCAGGATATTGTCTGGTTGGGACAGGTCTGGGAGACCAGATCCCTGCATGGGGTAACCAAGCCACCTGGCATGGACACTCTGGGAGGAGACACGAGAAAAAGATGATACAATAGCCCCTCAAAAGTTGGCCTGAGAGTTGTGGTTTATTGTTAAGCTGTTTAACAATAGCCCCGCAAAATGAGTGAAGTGTGGGTGGATGAACTCAGCCTTGTCTCCAGTGCAGACTCAGCTGCTATCCCCCTGGCCATAGGGAGGAAGTGGCCAAGAGACAAGAGTCACCAGATTCCAGACTGTATCCACAAAACTTTTTTTTTTTTGGCACCAAGGTTTCTACTTGGGACTCTTTTCCTACGTTATTCCATCACTCCTGGTGGGCCCCTTATTATTTTTAAGATAGAGGTGAAAGGAAAAGAGAGGCAAAGAGAGGAGAGACACCACAGCACTGCTCTACTACCTGTGACACTTCCCCTGCACAGATGCTCCAAGCAGTGTCCAGGGTCTCAAACCCAGATCCCCGTTCATGGTAAAGTGTGTGCTCCACAGGGTGAGCTATCTTCCATCACCACCCCCTTCCCAAAACTGCCTTCTGAAAGACAAGCAAGGCAGCCATGGTGACAACTGACAATGAGGCAGAATGACAGCACCAGGTAAGTAAGAGTCATGATGGGGACCCTCATCCCCACAGAGGCATGTCCCTGAGGGGAGGGCACAGGATCATGTAGTGTGGGGGACACAGATGTGTGTTTTGTAAATGTTCAACTTCAATCTGTCCTACTGGCCATGCCCTGTGAGGCACTGTTCTCTCCCCCCTGGCATGTGCTTGAACCTGGGGCCTCTAGCAGGCAAGTCCTGTGCTCTACCCACTAAGTCACCTCTCCGACAGTGAGATTTGGTGATGTAAAAGCTGTATAGCTGGGCCAGTGTGTGACACAGGTTTGAGTCCCGCCCCCACCACATTAAAGGAAGCTTTCGTGCTGTGGTCTCTCCCCCCCCTCTATCTCTCTCTCTCTCCCTCTGCCTCAAAGAAAAGATGTGAAACAGAGAAGCTGGCTATGTTCATGACTCTCCCTATGGTCCAAGGGACCATAGGAAACCCATGGGGGTGGGGGCGGTTAAGTAGTGCAGCAGTTAAGTGCACATGGCACTAAGCACAAGGACTGGCACAAGGATCCTGGTTCAAGCCCCCAGCTCCCCACCTACAGGGGGGTGGCTTCACAAGAGATGAAGCAGGTCTGCAGGTATCTATCTTTCTCTCCCCCTCTCTGTCTTCTCTCTCAATTTCTCTCTGTCTAACAATAACAATAAGGTCAACAAAATGGGGGAAATGGCCTCAAGGAGCTTTGGATTTGTAGTTTCACAGTGCAGGTAACAAGCCCCAGCAATAAACCTGGAGGCAAAAAAAAAAAAAAAAAAAAAAGGCTTGGTTCAAGCCTAAAAAAAAGAAAAAAAAAAAAAGGGAAGCCCATTGGACTAGGACTCCAGTGAGCTCGGGTTTGAGAGCCCAGATGAGGGTGTCCCTTCCTCCCTCCCAACCTCTTGGAAGCAGAGGTGCTGAAACTGGCAATTTCAGGCAGGAACCATGCATCCCAGCTGGCACACCTGTTCTGGGCATGGAGGAGGTAATTACTGTTTGGGGTATGAGACCACACTTCCTGTGCCCCCCACCCCCTACTAGGCTCTCTGCTGGCAGCATCTGCTGCAGCCCAGTGACTATCTCTCAGCCAGTCCTCTGGGCTGGAAGAGCCTCACAGAGCGCTTTTAGTTTATAGTGCATTTTTCATTCACCATGAACACTGATAGAATCAAGCAGTGACACCACAGAGCAGACAACCCTATGTCCCTTCCCTTAGCAGAGTCTTTTAACAGATGCCCAAAAGCCTGGCTGCAATCAAACTTTATTATCCCAGGAGTCAGGTATTTAGAACACAGCCTGTTAAGTGTGAAGAGTGCAGGCAAAGGTACCCACACTACTGTAACTGGTCTGTCAGAATGAGCCCACAGCCGCTGTGAGAGGGGCCCTCAGGACACCTCCCTGAGCAATCACAAATGTACTTGAAACAAAGGTCGACACAGAGAAGACACACACATACACACACACACACACACACACACACACACACACACACACACACACACACAGAGCAAAGTTGTCAAAATCACATCCAGCCCAAAGCAGCTCCCCTGCTGAGTTCAAGTCATCGAATCACCCAGCATCAGTCACTTAAAAATTCCCCAGAGGCCACCAGCAAGGTGACTCACCTGGGTAGTTCGCCTGCATTGTCAGGTTCGAGACTGGCCCCCACTACACTGGGGGAAGCTTTGATAGTGTGGGGCCAGGTAATGACAGGAATAGTATCTGTAGCCAAGACCAGAAGCTGATTGACTTCTCATGAGTGGACAGGCACAAGAGGACCTGAGGACCTCGGGATGATAACGCTGAGCCATCTTGGAGCTGCTTCAACTAAGTTCAAGTCAAAAAGCTTCTAGAAGGACCCATCCAAGGACATAAAGTATGAGTCAAGGAAAAGCAATGAATTTATGACTGAATCAGGGATACACCACTGCCTGGTCCCAAGAAAATTCCATTTTTATTTATTTTGTTTTCCTTTTTCTTTATTTGATAGGACAAAGAAAAACTTAGAGGGAAATGGAGAAACACCAGCAGCACTGCTTCAGCCCTCATGAAATTTTCCCCATGCAGATGGTGACTGAGGGCTTGAAACCAGATCTTTGTACACAGTGACATATGCACTCAACCCAACCCCAGAAAATCCCATCTTAAAATGAACAAAGCACAGCTGAGGAGTGGCATAGTGGAAAAAGAGCTGGACCTTCAAGCATAAGGCCCTGAATTCAATCCCCAGCATCACATATGCCAAAGAGATACTCTACTTCTGTCTCTCTCTCTCTCTGCCCCTCCCTCCCTCCCCCATCTCCAGCAAATAAAAATATTTTAGACTAAATTAATAAGTACATATTTTAAAGAATAAATAGAGCCAGGGGAACAGAATAATAGTTCTGCAAAAGACTTTTTTATTGCCTCCAGGGTTATTGCTGGGGCTCAGTGCCTGCACCATGAATCCACTGCTCATGGAGGCCTTTTTTTTCCCCCCTTTGTTGCCCTTGTTGTTGTAGTCTTGTGGTTATTATTGTTGTTGTTGGATATAGAGAGAAATAGAGAGAGGTGGGGAAGATAGAGGGGGGGAGAGAAAGATAGACACCTGCAGACCTGATTCACCGCCCGTGAAGCGACTCCCCTGCAGTTGGGGAGCCGGGGGCTCAAACCGGGATCCTTATGCCAGTCCTTGCGCTTTGCGCCATGTGCACTTAACCCGCTGCACTACCACCCGACCCCCTGCAAAAGACTTTTATGCCTGAGGCTCCAAAGTCCCAGGTTCAATCCCCACCACCACCATAAACCAGAGCTGAGCAGTACTCTGGTTAAAAAAAAAAAATTAATTAAACTAAATTAAAGAAATAAGATAGGTAGAGTGCAGACAGAGAGGTGGCTCAGTGGTGGAGCACAGGACTTGCATGCTTGATTCCTGGTACTGCACATGCCAGAGCATCATTCTGGTTCTCTTGCAAATAAATCTTTAGAATAAATATGTATTAAGATGAGTAAGGAAGCTCCTTGGATAACTCTGCAGGGAAGGGCTCACCCAGAAAGACACTGTGTCATCATTCACAAGGGACATGCAGGTCAGACACAGGGAAAGGTCTGGGGAGACAGTATAGTGGTTCTGCAAAAGACTTTCATGCCTGAGGTCCTAATGTCCCAGGTTCAATCCCCAGCACCACCATCAGACAGAACTGTACAGTACACTGGTCTCTATTTTTCTTTCTTTCCTTCCATCTTTCTTTCTATATATATCTTTCAATCAAAAAATAAACAAATAAATAAATAAGAACTTATTTTTTAAGAAAAAAAAGAACCACAAGAGGTTCCTCTCTGCCATTAGGAAACCAAGTGGTAATAAGCATAAGAGGAGGGTCTGGGTGGTGGCACACCTAGATGAGTGTACATGTTACAATGCACAAGGACCTGGTCCCCACCTACCAGGGGGAAGCTTTGTGAGTGGTGAAACAGAACTGCAGGTGTCTCTCTGTCTCTCTCTCTCTCTCTCTCCTTCTCTATAACCCCCTTCCCTCTTGGTTTCTGGCTGTCTCTATCCAATAAATAAATAAATATAATACCAAAAAAATTTTTTAAGAATTTTAAAAAATAAGCATAAGAGGATGCAGAGGAATCTAGAGCCTTTGACATGCTATAGGGAGTTGGGGCACAGCCCTCTGGAAGGGCCTGACATGGCTAAAGGGGCTCACCCCAGGGTCCAGAAGTACCTCTGCTGCCTTCCTTCCCAGGACCTCCACATGGGGCCACGGGCCTGACACTTGCAACAGAATGCACAGGCAGGTACAGACATGTCCATTGGACCCCCAGAGAGCCCACAAAGGGTAACACCCTATTTTAAGGACTCATCAACCTGTGCCTGACATATTCTGGGCAGAAGAGGATGGATCTCAAAGCACCTGAACACACTGTGTACTTGTACAGCAGGTGAAATAAGTGTCCGCTGAGAGAGGGCACCTATGAACACCTGGTCTGACCTCCCTTAGGTCCTGAACCCTGGACTGCCAGATCCTGGAGGGGATTCAGGGTACTCAGGTTTTTGCTATTAGGGTTATATCCCTGGGGTTCAGTGCTTGCACAACTCCACTGCTCCCAGTAGCAATTGTTTTCTTGCCTCTAGATAGTGAGAGATACAGAGAAGAGAGACATTGCAACACCACTCCAATACTTGTGAAGCTTCCCCCTGCAGGCACTCCCATGTGGTAGCCTATCAACTGAAGCTTGATCCTTGTACATGTCAATGTGTGCACTCAACAAGGTGAACCATCCACCATCTGCCCCCTTCTTACCCCAGCACTCTGTCATAGTCTAAAGGATCAGGCTAGAGAAAAGACACTCCAGTGATGATGAAATAATAGGCATGATGCCCTTATGTGTAAGCCCTCAGGACAAGAGGATCCCTGGCTGGGAAGACAGCATAATGGTTATACAAAAAAAATATTTTCATGCCCAAGGCTCCAAAGTCCCAGGTTTACTCCCCAAGACCACTTTAAGCCAGAGTTGAGCAGTGCTCTGGTGAAATATAAAGAAGCAAGTAATAAATGAATAAATCCTTACAGGCTCAGTAGAGTGCAAACATTACCATGTGCAAAAGCCTGAGTTCAAACCTCCAGTCCCCACCTACAGAGGGGAAGCTTCAAAAGCAGTGGAACAGAGCTGCAGATATTTCTCCTTCTCTCCCTCTCTCTCTCTCTCTCTCTCTTCCTCTCTCTCTCTCTCCCTTTCCTTCTCCCTCTCCCTCCGTCTGTCTCCGCCTCTATCAAAAAGAAAGAAAAAGACAAAAACTGCTGAGAATGGTGGAGTTCTGCAGGCACCAAGCCCCAATGATAACTCTGGTGGTAAAAATCAAAAGGGGGGATCCCAGGCAGTATGCCATAATGGGTGAGTGTCACTGGAATTCCCCAAGCCCATATGATGGAAGGCATGTGGTCAGAGAATTCAGTTCAGGTTAAAGTTTCCATGCCACCAGATCACTCAGCAATGGGACAAGAGTCAGAAAGCCATTCCTCCCGCTTGACAAGTCACACACATTGGTGCAGGAGGTATGTGCAGAGGAGAAAACATAGAAGTCAAAGGGAGACTGACTCAGGCAGCTCCAGCCATGACTCTCCTCCCACATGCACTCTAGGGAAGTGACCTTGACATTCCCTCATCAGGAAGACAAGTCACTTCTCCTCATGCATGTGTGCTGGCCCTGGCCAGATTTGTCCAACAGCATACATCAGAAGTGACCATGTAGCTCTCTGGAAGCTACAGCCTTCTCTCCTCTTTAAAGCCAGTTGCCAAAGAAGAGGGTCATGTTTCACAATTCAGAGGACACTAACACTGAGGCACCAATTATATCAAGAAAACATTCTAGACTGTTCCAGCCCCAAACAATGGCACTACCTGCACAATCCAGTCAATATCAAACACAACAGAAGTGCCCAGCCCAGCCCTGCCTGACCAAGGATTCCAAAGCAAACTGAGTAGATGTCTTTTTTTTAATAAATAGTGATTTATAAGACTATAAGTTAATAGGATTATAGATTAACACTGTCCCCACCACAACAGATCTGTGTCTCTATGCCTACCCCCATACAAAGGAGTTTAAAATCTCTCCTTCCTCCCTACACCCCACCCCAGCTACCCCCCAGTCTTTTACTTTCATGCAATAATTCAAACCCAGTCCAAGTTCTGATGTTTTATTGCCACTGAGTTCCAAGGTGGAACTTCTGTTAAGCAGCAATA
This sequence comes from Erinaceus europaeus, assembly GCF_950295315.1. Lineage (NCBI taxonomy): Eukaryota > Metazoa > Chordata > Mammalia > Eulipotyphla > Erinaceidae > Erinaceus > Erinaceus europaeus. The sequence continues at coordinate 94,132 of NW_026647806.1, forward strand.
CCTGAAACCAGCTTTTTTTTTTTTTTTTTTTTTGGGGGGGGACTCATTCTGGTTTTGTTCCTATCCAGTTATACATTCCAGGATCCAGAAATTTCCCTTGGGACAACTTTCCTCCACTGTCAAATGAAGTGGATTTGAGGACTTTCCAGAAGTGGAAAGGCCATGTGGAGAATATGAGAGCCAATTATTCTGAGGATGCAGGTCCCCCAGGCCATGGATCACAGGATGAAAACCTCCTGGATGTTCCCCAGCACATCGTGTGTGCTCAGCAAATACCCATGTGTTCAGGTTACTTCTGTGACTCTGGACAAGCTCATTTCTGCCCTCCCTCTTCAACTGCAGGTAACAACACTGAGAGAAATATTTTCTTTACATGAAGATCCTAGGTAAACCCAAATGTGAAGCTTGACTCTGCAGGTCATACCCTTGCCATCCTTTGCACCTTATTTTCCAGAGGTCCACCAGCAAATGAAGACAGCAGGTAGCACATGGAGGCCAGGAATTGAGGGGTCACTTGAGTTTGCAAGCAAGATGAGACTTTGCACCTACCAACAAGCACACAGATGTTAGACCAGCTGCCACACAACACAGGGAGAGCAGGGGACCCCCAAGGAGCAACTCCAGCCTAGGGGGTATGTGGAGGATGGGGATTCATTGTGGAACTGTCCAGTTTTCAAAGTCTGAAGGTGTTCTCACAGCAGCATCCAAGAGGCCCAGAGATCCTAGGAGGCCCCACAGTGAGCTGTGTGTGAATCAGATGGCATCCCAGATAGTAAACATGCCATAAAAGTCCTCAAAGGAACAAGAATCCAGTCTAAAACCAAGGCTCCAGGGTGAAATGCTAACTCTGGCCATATGGGACAGTGCCCCCCCCACACCCCCAGCCACAACAGCATTACCAGCCAGCAAAAAGGGGACTCTTGGGGGAGGGGGCAGGGCATGGGAGCTTTGTGCACACCGCAGGTGGAACGCAGCTAAGACCCAAGGCTGGTTGAAACACCAAGTTGCTGTGAAAGGCACAGAACCTCTATCTGGGATGCTCTACAAGCTGGTGGTCACCGCTCCATGGGAAATAGAAGCAATCATCCAATGTGGCTCCCTCCTGCATGGATGCTGATGCTCTGCCAGCCCTGGGAAAGAAAATCCAGGGCTGCCTCTTTAAGGATGCCTGACAGGCTACAGAATCACATTTCTATCTCGCACACAGCCTGTGCTTTTGCAAAATAAGGATAGGTAGAGCTGAGTGGGCTTCACTCTGAAGTCCCCACCACTATAAGGGCACTGCCCTAGTGGGGACCCAGGACAAAGGCACCAGCTTTGTGCCAGTGGGCAGAAAAACTGCTTCCGTGCCACTTGGGTACCCAATGAGAGGGCCTGAATGAGCCAGTGTCCAGCATGGACAAAGGCAGCCTAGCCCTTCTCTCCCTCCCTGCTCTCAGAATGGAATCCCATGTCCCTGGTGTCTCCATTGGCAGTGAACATAAGGGCTCGGCTGGGCCTAGCTTCCCTCCTGAGGGTGGATGCCCTCACTGGATACAGGAAGTTACTATAGGAACTGCAGCCTTGGGCCCTCAATCACAGAGAAAAGAAACTGTTTGGTGGAAGAGGGGAAGGAAGACCTCACAGGCTGGGGCCATGACAGGCTGGGGCCATAGCCTGATCCTTCTCTACCTCTAGGCTCACTCACCTGAACTCAGCCCTGGAGTTTACCCAGGACATGTCCTATTGGAATGGGGGTGGCAAGATTTGGACTTTTTAGTCTCTTCACCTGGTGATTCTTCTGCACACTGGTGTGTAAGATCTGGTTGGGCCCAAACACAGAGAAGCCAGGAGGAGAAGTGGTACAGGAGATACAGCATTGACCTCACAAGCATGAGGTCCTGAGTATGATCTCCAGCCTTATATATGCCAAAGGAATGTTCTCATCTCCTCTCTCTCTCTCTCTCTCTCTCTCCCTCTGTCCCTCTCTCCCTCTCTCTCTCTCTCATATTCTGCTCTGGTTTTGTCTGACTAATAAATCAATAAATATTTGAAGGAGGAGGATGGAAAAAGAAGAGGACCTAAGCTGGGGGTGAGAGTGTTTTAGAGAAAACTGAGAAATTTTACACATGTACCACAAACTGTATCTACTGTAAACCATCAATCCCCCAATAAAAATAAATTTTTAAAGAAAAAAAAGGAGAAAGGTTTATAAACTCTTAATTCTGCTCTCTTGTGTAGCCCTAACTCCACAGAACAAGATGAAAATCTGTGTGTGTGTGTGTGTGTGTGTGTGTGTGTGTGAGAGAGAGAGAGAGAGAGAGAGAAAGAGAGAGAGAGAGAGATGGGGGAGCACACAGAAATGGCTACTACTCTTGCTTCCAGATGCAAAAGCCTGCTCACCAGAGACAGGCCAGGAGAGCAATCCACCCAAATATCCCACCCCAGCCCAGGCAGAGCTATTCTGAGAGAAGCAAGATAAGATCTAGGCTGCAGGGAGCTCTGGTCTGCGCCCTGCCCTACACACTCTGCATTCCACCGCAGGGCCTGTGTCCAAGGGGCTGGGTAGGGGTGCCCTGAGTTCAGGCATGTGTATAGGGAAGGGGGATCTTCAGGAGTAAATGAAAGGCAGGATTTAGCAACTCACTCCCCAACACAAGACAGAGAAGGAAGCTGACAGACACCTACCTGTCAGGCCCTGGGTGATGTTTTGAGACGGAAGGACAGACATGCTTGACAACATTCCCTTTATGTATGAGGTGCTAGCACTCAGAACCTTCACGTCCGATGGGGGAAGGGGGCTTTTCCAATGCAACAGGACACTTTGGAGGGGGGGGGCAACACTTGTGATTTATGTGGGGGTCAGGTGAACAGGAGGTGCAGAGCATGTCACAGAGGGACAGAGGGAGCCCCAGCTGGCACTCAGAGAGCAGAAGTGCTCCCTCTGGGGAGGTTGCTACAGCCTTGGTCACAGTCCCATGCAGTCAGGCTTCCCTGTCCCCTCTCACAGGGACAGTCCTGGATGGAGATCTAGTCCTCTTTTTTGGATTCTCCAGCTACAGGTGCCCCCACCCCCCGCCACCTCCAGCTGGGAAATTTAATAGTGCTTCTCTCCTAGACTCCCCACTCCGGACCAGCAGACAGGCAGCTTTCTTGAACACATGCCCCGTCCCCTGCTGGCGCATATGAAGGACTCAGCAAATCAGGTACTTAAGCAGCAACGCTGACCCCCAGTTACCTGGGTTCAAAGATACCTCCCACCTCCGTGTTCTTTCCCTCAGTTGGGAAGCAGTCTCCCCCTTTGAAAGACCTTCCAGGTGCACCCTCCCACGGGAACCCGCCTGGCGACTGACATTAGAGCTCCCTCATGCCGTGTCTACAACACCAGGTGCCCAGGGCCCCCCAGCTTCTTCTCAGAAGGAAGGGTCCCAGAAGTAACTCCTTCCAGTCAAGGAAGGGTGAGAGGGGTGGGGGTCTGCAGGTGGAGGAGGATTCTACAGGCGGGAGGGGGACCTTCTGAAGATGGAGGGGGTTCTGCAGTTGGGGGTCTGTAGAGGTAAGGTAGGCGGTCTGCAGTGAGGGGTCTGCAGTTGGGGGCCCACGGGTGAAGAGGGTCTGCATGTGGAGGGGTGCCTGCAGTTGGGGGCGTCTGCAGGTGAGGGCAGGTCTGTAGTTGGGGGACCTGCAGGCTGGGGGTCTACAGGCGGGGTCTGTAAGTGGCGGGAGGTCTGGGGGCCTGCAGACGGGGTCTGAGGGTGGGGAGTGTGCAGGCTGAATGGGGGCCAATGCCATTCCAACTTCGCCGGGCCTGCTAGGCAGCCGAGGGCCAGGCGGCGGAGTTCTGCGAGGGAACAGGGGGGAGGTCGCCCCCACAGTGCGAGCGCGCCCCCCACCCCCCTCAGGCTGCCCTCGCCCCTCACCTTGGCTTCGAAGCAGATGCCGTGCTGGAAGGCGTCCTCGTTGTGCAGCGGGATCCGCAGGTCGTGCCCGTCGTCCACCAGGTTGTACTTGGTTTTGCTGGGCATGGTGCCCAGGACGGCGGCTCGGACGGCGGGAAGGGGCCGAGACCCCGGGGCGGCGGGGGCGGGGCGGCTGAGCAGACTGGCGCTCAGGCCGGAGGCCAGGAACTGGGGGCCGGGGGACAGGGCCAGGGGCCGCGCGTTCCTGCTGCGGCGCGTCGGTCGGGCGGCGGATGCGGGCTGGACCCGGGAGCCGCGCGCGGGAGGCCGGGACGAGGAAGCGGCGGCGGTCGCGGCGCCGGGCCCTGTCACGGAGACCTGACGGGCGCGAGCGGCTCCTCCCGCGGGGCGGGGCCGGGACGGCTCCTCCTACTGCCTCAGGCCCCGCCCAGGACTCGCAGGCCCCGCCCCCCACACGCCCCGGGGGTCTTCTCACAGCCGTCTTTCACTGATTCGCCCCGCTCCGAACCCGCCCCGCACTCAGACCACGCCCACGTCTGCCCCGAGCCGCGGTCCCGCCCCTAGACCGCCGAGTCTGGGGCTAGCTCAGACCACGCCCCTTCCCTCCCAGGCCACGCCCCCGGGGCCCGCTCTGGGGCTGTGGAGGTGAAAGTCCCCCCCACCCCACCCCCAGCCTGGCGCGCCCTGGACCTTCGCGCTGGCGGCGCAGAGCTACCCCCGAGACTCCCACTTCAACCTCCTTTTGTCTCTTGCGGCCCAATTTGGACCGGCGTGCTGATGATAGCAGCTCCAGCAGCCTGGGATCTTATGTTTTTGCTTTGGGAGGGGTGTATGTGGGCGTGTTTATTGTTTTGCTGGGGTTTTTGTTTGTTTTTACCTGGAAGGTTGGGTCATTGCCAGCAGGTATCCACGCGGTTCATACCCGGTCCGCTGCATCCGGAGAACTAGGGCACTGCCCCGTGGGGGGCTCCCTTTGTGCCTATAAGCAGTGATTTGTGGTTTTGTCCTGGGAGGTGCGGATATGCCTTTGGGGATGGTTTCAATATTTAAAAGCCTTGTGGACACAACCTAGGTTTTAAAAATTATAAAAAGAGTAAGAAGGACACGCGGATCCAGAGCCTTTTTCTTCTCCTTAAATTATCGAGTCTCTATAACAAGGCATGGACAAAATAAGCAACCAAGTTATTTCTTGCTGTTATATCCTTCTTAGTAACTGGGAATAAATAATTAGTAAACTGCTATTTTAGTAAATGATGGTGTTCAGCTTGACTGTTGTTAAGAGTTCCAGGGAGCTAGGCGGTGGCGCCTTACACCTGGTAGAGCAGTTGTGTTACAATGTGCAAGGACTGCGGTTCAAGCCGCTGCTCCCCACCAGCATGGGGAAGTCTTCACAAACAGTGATTTAGGGCTGCAGGTGTTTCTCATTCCCTCTCCCTTTCTATCTTCCCCTTTCCTCTCAATTACGCTCTGCCACTATTCAATTTTTTGTGTGTGTGTCTCCCTGGGGCTCAGTGCCTGCACTACGAATGCACTGCTCCGGAGGCCATTTTTCCCATTTTGTTGCCCTTGTGATTATTGTTATTGTTGTCATAATAAATAAGAAAGAGTCCAGGACCAGGGAGATGGTGCAGTGGTTGTGCTCTAGGCTTTCATACCTGAGAGCCAGAGGTTCAGGTTTCAGTCCCCTGAACCACCATCCAAAGCTGAACAGTGCTGTGGTCTCTATATGTCTATCATTAAAGTGAGTAAATGTATGTTTAAAAAAAAAAACTTTGAATGTCTTTTTAATAATATTGCCTTCTTATTTCCAGCTGGGATGAGAGTGTATATTGGAAGGATTATAATGCTTGTATTTAGTTTGTTTATAGTGTAAAATGTACAAATGAGTGGATCCTACAAGGAGTTTGTAGTCATTCAGAATCTGAATACAGGTGGAAGTACTTGGTGATTGCTACAATTTACATAGTTTTTCTATTATCCCAAATCACCAAGTGAGCTGGGAAGATAACATGGTGGTTATGCAAAAAGAGTTTCATGCCTCAGGCTCTGAGGTGCCAGGTTCTCCAGTTCTACCATAAGCCACAGCTGGTAAAATAAATAAATCACCAAGAGCTAATACCAGAGCCAGTTCTACCAAAGATTAGGAGCCAATAGTCAGCCCCAGTCAAATTCATCACAGCAAACCTGCTGTTATTATTATTGTATTAATTCAGTGCTAGAGTTGAAACTCAGAGTCTCAAATATTCCAGGTGAGTGCTCTACCACCGAGTCACTTCTCCAGTCCAACTTTTTATTTTTCTTTATGAGAGATAGTCCACTATCCACTCCACTATCCAACAAGTTCTACTTAGTTTGTCTCTGCTGCTCCAGTATACCTGGGGATTAAACCCTAGAGTTCATGTATGTAAGGCAGGCACCACTAAGCCCCCTCCAGCAGGCTAAACTCATTCTTAATTTAATGCCCTGTGAGGGGCCGGGTGTGCACCTGGTTGAGCGCACATGTTACGATGTGCAGGGACCCAGGTTTGAACCCCCAGTCCCTAACCACAGGGGAAAAGTTTTGTGAGTAGTGAAGCAGTGTTTCAGGTGTCTCTCTGTCTCTCTCCTTCTCTATCAACCCCTTCTCTCTCAATTTCTGGCAGTCTCTATCCAATAAATAAAGATAAAAACGTAATGTAGACACATCCACCAAGACAACTCAAGACCAGGTGTGAAGGCCACACTTAGAATCGCTACCAAGCATCACAGTGAGATGAATAGCAAGAAACATGTTTTCCTGTGTTAAATCTACAGATAAAGTGAATTATTGGGCAAACAGAATAGCTCACTTGAATAGTGTTGTTGTGAGCGGGCCGCGGAGAAGAGAGAGAGGGGGTCCAGAGCGAAGAGGAAACACAAATCTTTATTTGCGCTGGCACCTCAGAGTTGGGTGCTAGAGAGGCAGGTTGGGCCACGTGGAGGTTGCGAAAATGGTCGCCTCACACAGTAACCTTTCCTGCGTCTGAACACCGGAGTGAAGTGCTGGCAAGAGGTGCGGAAGAAGGGCTTTTATAGGAGTAGCTTTTGCGAGAATGGGAAGGGGGAGAAGTAACCATAGCACTCCAGGATAGGATAATAACTCTCGTGAGAATGGGGGGGGGGAGGAGTAACCAAAGCACTCCAAATATCGCCAGGATATAGACAATGCCCTGAGGGCACAACATGGCTGAACAGGCACTCTGAGAATGTCCCAACTGTCACGGGAACTAGCAGTAGCCTGAGGGGACAACATGGCAGATGTGACTGCATCGGCACAATTTCCCAGCATCTCCCCCTTTCCTTTTATCTAATGCCCAGGGCAACAGTGTGTAAAGTCTATGAACTACTCAGGGTCAGTCTATGAAAAACCAGCAAAGTGAAGGGAAGGAAGCTGCTGTAAAATTATCTAAAGTGTCCAAAGGGTATACCAGTAAGTCCGATAGAAGTCTCAGTCCAAAGTAGGCGACTAGGGGGAGAAATGGCAGGGGATGAAATGCTGCATGAGGAAGGTCAGCCTCTGGAATTCTGCTTTTCTGTAGATTGTGAGCTGGAACCGCCAAAACGTGACAGACAAAGCAGAAGCAGGAAAGGCAGACAGACAGTAAAAAAAGTTCTGTCCTTGGAGTCTGTGAATCAGGTTCTTCAGATCGTGTCAGGTGACATCTAGGGTTTCAAGGGGGTGTGCCACTGTAGTCGTGCCATCTAGTGGGTGATGTCAGGGTGTGCAGGGGTCCAGATGTTTTTTTCCGGGATTCCTGTGGAAGAAACACAAACAATCTGCTTCTTGTGGTTAGCAGGGCATCTGATTTGAATGCTTTATAGAAAAAGAGGTTTGGTGCCTTAGCCAACTGAGTATTGGGGGATGTACCTTTCCTATTCATTTATTATTATATATTCATGGGGGAAAAGAACTTATCTTTTAACAAAGACTCTAAGGTGTAGGGAAGCGGGAACTATCTTATCCCTTTTTTTTTTTTTTTTGGTATCTTGCCTTTTGTTGCCCTAGTTGTTTTATTGTTGTAATTATACTGTTGTTATTGCTTATATTGTGGTTGTTGGATAGAACAGAGAGAAATGGAAAGAGGAGGGAAAGACAGGGGGAGAGAAAGACACCTGTAGACCTGCTTCACTGCCCGTGAAGTGATTCTCCTGCAGGTGAGGAGGCAGGGGCTCAAACTGGGATCCTCAAGCCAGTTCTTGCACTTAGCGCCACCTGCGCTAAACCCACTGCGCCACCACCCGATTCCCAGGAACTATCTTTTAACATAAACTCTATGGCCATGCCAATAGCAACCTTGAGGGCACATGTGGCTCCCCACATGTCCCCCTGTCTTATATCATGTTTTGATGTTTGGCGGACTTTGTTTTGTGGCAGGGTGGACTGTGCCTGTCTTAGGTTGGGAATCAGCCTTCTGTCTTACCCGTCATTGGAACACCTGGCCATTTTTGCCCAGTAGTACCAGATGCCCTGTCTTAGGTTGACTGGATAGTGCTAGTTTCCTCTTACCCATCATTGGCTAGCCAGCCCTCTACATGGTGGATGTTCTGATGGAGGGGGGCAAATCCTCCACAGCAACTCAATATTCTGCCATGTCCAGCCTATGATAGTAAGTTTGTATAGGTTGCATCTTTATGGCATCAATCTGTTGCTGCAAAAAGGCCATGAGCTTGTTAAGAATTATAGGACCGTGGTCTGGGAGGTGTCGCAGTGGATAAGGAGTTAGACTCTCAAGCGTGAGGTCCCAAGTTCGATTCCTGGCAGCACATGTACCAGAAAGATATCTGGTTCTTTCTCTTTCCTCCTCTCTTTCTCATTAATAAATAAATTAAAATGTTGAAAAAAAAAAGAATTATAGGACCTATTGTGAGCAGAAGAAGTAAAACAAGCTAGGGTCCCACAACTAAGGGTAGACAGGTAAGGAAGGGGGAATGTATCCATTGGTATGAAGAGGTGGGATAATATCTTAAGTCTAAGGGAAGAAGTCAGTGGATGTGATGTCCAGGGGAACAGCCATTTGTCTTTGGGGGTAGTAAAGGATGTCTGTGGCATGGGTGATGTTATAAAGGGAAACATCTTTAAATTGTTGGCTGACAAAGGCAGGCCTATGGTGGCAAGACAAGATACACCAGTTAAGTGTACAAGAATATGTGAATGTTGTTAATTCACATAGGTTGAATATGGAGGAACTTCTTACAGTTTAATACCTTACCATATGAATAGATGATTCCTCATATGAAGGCTTGATAGCTGTAATCACTTAATTGTGAAAAAAATAAAACTTGTAACAAGTTAGAGGTTTACTATAATTGACTTTGGACTATAAACAGACTCAGGTTACTTAGAGAGTTAACGCATGTGAATGACAATGGTTTTAACATTTAGAGTACTCTGAGCAGATGGGTAATACAAAAATTTTTGGTCATTCAACACACTCACTCACAAAACACAACTGGCCAGTCATAACATAAGACATTCAGGGAAGGGGTAGGAGAGAGGGCTCTGTGAGCCAACTTTTGTAGGTTCTGCTATGTCATATTATGGATCCTGGGATGTATCCTGCGACTAGTCCTCTTGTATTTCTTGTTCTTCAGGGATAACAGTGCCATCATGAGGGTATTGTCGGACATGGTAGGCAGGAACCCAGACAGGTTTAGAGTAATTATGTGGGAAAATGCATGCAAAACCTCTTCCCATGGTCAATAAAGGGTCAGGCCCTTTCCAAATTTTATCAAGTACGTCTTTCCATTTGACCTTAATAGATGGGAGAGTAGATGGTGTTTGCCAGTGAAGAATAATAGGAGGTAAGTCCGAGTAATTGTAAATATTAAAGAGATTTAACGTAGTTAAGGCTTTTGCTAGCTGGATATTGGGGGGGGGGGTACATTCCTCCTTTATCTTTATTTAATTGAGCCTTAAGGGTTTGATGGGCCCTCTCGACAATGCCTTGTCCCTGTGGATTATAGGGAATGCCAGTAGTATGAGTAATGTTCCAGAGGGAACAAAAATCTTTAAATTGTTTGCTGGTAAATGCAGGTCCATTGTCAGTTTTCAGTTGAAGATGTAAGCCCATCACAGCAAAATGGAGAGCATATGGCTTATAAGCTTTTTAGAGCTTTCTCCTGTCTGAGCTGTTGCCCACATAAATTTAGAAAAGGTATCAATTGAGACAAACACATATTTTTGTTTGCCAAAGTTTGGTATGTGGGTGACATCAATTTGCCAAATAGCATTAGCTTTTATGCCTCAGGGGTTAACACCAAGAGTCTGAATAGCAGGTGTTTTTATGAGACTTGCACAGGAAGAGCATGTAGCTAGGATATGTTTTAACTGTGGTAAAGGAACATCAGGAAATCGAGCTCGAAGGCCTTTAAGATTAACATGGGTTAGAGAATGGAAATCAGCAGGATCAGAGACAGAGACTAGGAGAGCTCCTGTGGAGGCAAAGTGGTCAGCTACAGCATTCCCTTCGGACAGGGAACCAGGAAGAGGGCTGTGGGAATGAAGGTGCTGAATATATAGTGGTTGGGTTTGAGAAGAGAGCATAGAGGTGATCTGAATCAAGAGAGGGCAAAGTGGGTTGTCATCAATTTTCACATAAGAATGAGCAAGCCATGGAAGTAAGTTAACAGTATACACACTGTCAGAAAAAAGGTTGAAGGATTCTGGTACAGCTTTTAATGCAAGGAAAACAGCATAAAGTTCTTTGTACTGAGGGGAATTCTCAGGAAGCTCAGTAAAGAGAGGTTTAGGGGGTTGTTTGTCCGGGTAATAAATGAGGGCAGTAGCTCCCTTTTTTCCACCATCAGTGAAGACTGTAGCAGCAGAAGGAATGGGATCTCGAGAGAAAAGTTTAGGTGCTAGTAGAGGCAAAAGAGGTAAAGAAGCTATCAATTTATTGGAAGGAAAATGGTTATCTATTTGTCCTGGAAACCCCACGAAGCTTATGGCAAAGTGGGAATGATGGCGTATGAACCACTCTGTATCTGTGAGAGAAAAGGGCAGAATAATTAAATCTGGTTCTTTCCCTAAGACCTGCACAGACCTATTTCTTCCTTGGCGAACCATGAATGCTAATGCGTCTATCTCAGTGAGGAGTCTTGGAGCTCCACCTACTGGCGTGTGAAGCCACTCGAGAACCCCATGGTTCTGCCACAATGCCCCTACTACTGTGGGGGTGGAGTTAAAGATTAGAAGGTTTACCGGAGAGGAGGGGGAGAATCAAACAAGGTGCATGTCCTGGAGAGCCTGGTTAACCCTTTCCAGTGCCGAGGAGGCCTCGGGAGTTAACCTACATTTTGAGGAGGGCTGTTTGTTTCCTTTCCACAGGTCAACCAGTGGTTGGAGGCAGCTTGTAGGCAGATAAAGATACTGCCTAAGCCAATTTAAATTTCCAAGAAAACTTTGTAAAGAAGCAAGAGTAAGGTTAGAAGGAAAGGTGACATTAGGTTTTAAGGGACGAATTTGCGTTAAAGAAATCTCTGAACCTAAAAAATATATTGGAGGAATTAGCTGTATCTTCTCAGGAGCCACATTAAGGCCGCTTTTCTTTAATGCAGGAAAGAGAAAATCACGTAAGGCATAGAGATCTGTATCTGATTTTCCCCATATTAATACGTCATCCATGTAATGAAAAACATTAAGGCCCTTATGGATATATGGAAAAAGGGCAGATTTAACAGCCTCTTGACAAATTGTAGGACTATTGGCCAGGCCCTGGGGCAGCACCACCCATTCAAATCTATCAGCAGGGCTGGCGTTATTAATAGAAGGAACAGAGAAGGCAAAACATTTACAATCTTGCAGATACAAGGGAATAGAGAAAAAACAATCTTGTATATCAATAGCTATGATTGGAATTCCTGTGGGAATTGCAGAAGCAAGAGGCAAACCCCTTTGGGGGGAGCCCCAGACCTGCATGGTTTTATTAACCGCACGGAGATCTTGGAGGAGGCGCCATTTTCCTGAGTGCTTTTTAATCACAAAGACAGGAGTATTCCATGGGCTTCGAGAATCACGAATGTGTCCCAAGGACAACTGCTCTCGGACAAGCTCTTTTAAAATTTCTAGTTTATCCCTAGGTAAAGGCCACTGTTCCACCCAGACAGGCTCATTAGAAAGCCAGCTTAAGCAGGGTGTTTGGCTACGAACAGTGGCATTTAGTATTGGGGGTGCTGATTAGATCTGGTCTCGCGGGAGTGGGTGTTACGCTCTGCAGAGGCATCTGTGGATATCCTAACATCAAGACATTCTAGAAGATCCCTGCCAAATAGGTTGGTGCTAATATCAGCTACCAATGGGAGGAAGTGTCCAGTAGAATCTTCCGGGTCTTCCCACATGAGCGAATCTCATGTGAGAAAGGATTGGGTCACCTCTCCAACGCCATGTATACGAGGTCCCAGGAGGAGTTCCCAATTTTGGGGAACCTCTGCTTGCCTTAAAATCATCTTTTCTGCCCCCATGTCAATCAAAAATTTAAAAGGAATAGTGTCAATCTTTACTGTCATAGTAGGGTGACCGCGTTCTAAAACAGAGGTGGTCCACAAAATCTCAGGCCCCGAATTTGTACCATTCAGGGGCATGCCATCTTTATGAAATTTGGACCAACAATCTCTCTTCCAGTGAAACCCTTTACAGCATCTGGTACACACCGTACATGGCTGCTGGCTCCCTAACTGAAAGCGGGGTTGCCCTGACTGGAGGCGTGGTAGCTCTAACTGGAGGTGGGGTTGCCCTGATTTGAGGCGTGGTCGCAGCTTATCAGGACATTGGTTATGCCAATGTCCTTGGCGACCGCACTGAAAGCAGGCCCCATTTTGATTACGTGGGGTTACTGCATAAACCTGTGTCATAGCGGGTGCCCCATAATTGCCTGATGTAAGTTCCTGTGTCACTGAAATCCAATTATCTGGGTGTAGGTGTTTAAGACTAAGGCATGCCTGACAGAATTGTGGTATAATGCCATCCCAGACAATAGAATGCAGGAGGAAAGAGAGGATTTCAGGATTATAAACCTTTCTCTCTAAGGTTTGCCTCACCCTTGAGATGAAATTTGTTAAGGTTTCATCAGTGTTTTGGCGAAGAGAGTTAATAGGGACTGAGTAATCTACATTGGTTGGGGTCACCCTTTCCCATGCTTGTGTTGTGCAGATGCATACCTGTTCAAAATAACCAGTTGGAAACTTAGCTTCTGCCTGCTGAGTTCCAGATTTAAATGCTCCTGCTCCAAACAAAGCATCAAAATTCCATTCTACCTGTTTATTACTATTTTCCTGCGATTGTCTAGAGCATTCATCACAGAAGCATGCCTTCCATTGTAGGTAGAGGGGGTCTGGGAGTGCAGCTGAAGCCAGGTCTTTCCAGTCCTGGTGGGTGTTAAGGTGCTGGTAAAAACTCCTTAAAATGGACTTGGTCCATGGAGCATGAATTTCATCCTCCTTCACGGCTTGTCTGAGTTCTCTGAGCTCTTTGGAGGAGTATGGATGCCACACCTGAGGATTTTGTCTAGTTGGGGCCACATTTACCAGGAAGGTGTGAATTTGGTTCGATGACACTGGGGAGAGATCTACGGAAGTGGAAGGTGCTGTAGTGGCAGGGGAAACTGAACACTTATCTACATGGATGGAGCTCTTGGGGTGGGCTGCACATGGTTTAAAGTCCTTAAATGCTGAAAAAATATCCTTTAACTCTCGTATCTCAGCCACAAGGTCTCTTAATGATGAGGTATCAGCAGGGGGCAGGGTCAGAGAACTGGAAGCCTCAGAGGAAGCAGGGGGCGGGGCCAGAGAAGCGGAAGCCTCAGAAGAAGCTGAACCCAGGGCAGCAGGAGGCGGGGTCAGAGGAGGAGCTTCCGAACACGTGTATGTGTCTGTGGGAACGGAATTTTTGGGTCTAGCCGCTGATCGCTTAGGGCGTCTAAGTCTTAAGCACATGTGCTTTAACTCTCATATCTCAGCCTCAAGGTCGCTTATCCTCATGGCAGACCACATTGTACATATCTTGTAAGTGGCAATTATAGCTATGAGAACCCACGGTGTAGCAAAAATTAAAGTGTCTCTGAGAGCGAGAACCTGTCCCAGGAGAGAAGGAAATAATGTCTGGGACACCTCCTCATAAAATGAAAAAAATCCCATGGTGAGGGGAAACACAGGGCCACAGAGTCAGGCGGCTGCCACTTACCTGTGTCTGGGCGGCTTTTCTGGACCTCAGGCCGGGCGAGAGTGCGGGACACGTCGGGTGCCAGATGTTGTTGTGCATGGGCCGCGGAGAGTGCGTGGGCCGCGGAGAAGAGAGAGAGGGGGTCTGGAGCGAAGAGGAAACACAAATCTTTATTTGCGCTGGCACCTCAGAGTTGGGTGCTAGAGAGGCAGGTTGGGCCACGTGGAGGTAGCAAAAATGGCCGCCTCACACAGTAACCTTTCCTGCGTCTGAACACCGGAGTGAAGCGCTGGCAAGAGAGCGAGGTGCAGAAGAAGGGCTTTTATAGGAGTAGCTTTTGCGAGAATGGGAAGGGGGAGGAGTAACCATAGCACTCCAGGATAGGATAATAACTCTCATGAGAATGGGAGGGGGGAGGAGTAACCAAAGCACTCCAAATATCGCTGGGATATAGACAATGCCCTGAGGGCACAACATGGCTGAACAGGCACTCCGAGAATGTCCCAACTCTCGCAGGAACTAGCAGTAGCCTGAGGGGACAACATGGCAGATGTGACTGCATTGGCACAATTTCCCAGCAGAATAGTGCTCTTCTCTGCCATGTGTGTAACCTAGGTTCAAGCCCGGCCCACACTGCATTGAAGGAAGCATTAGGACTGTGGTCTCTTTCATTCTCTCTCTACTTCTCTGTCTCTATCTAAAATAAATATATATATATTATAAAAAAATAAAATGTGCTATTAGTTTCTCTTTATTTTATTTTATTGGAGACGGAGCTTGGAAGGGTCTTTGTTTTGGTTTGTACCATGCTGCTAATGACCAATCACCCTTTTCAATACATTGCCTGCCCTCTTGGGATGCCAATCAAACTTCAGTATCTTCTGGACAGTATCTTCGGTATACTGGATTGCCTCATCAAAGAAAAGCAAAAGTTCCATTAATTTGCCATATTCATAAATACTAGTATGAGCCCTTTATAATTTATCCTGAAGAGCTACACCATTAACCTTTTTCTCCAGGCAGGGCGTGAAAGTCTAATCAAGCCTGCCTGACTCTGAATGACACAGGGGTTTGAATGTGCATTATAATACATGTTTCTAAGTCAGCCCAGCAACCCAGCCACAGCAACATAAGACCTACAGTAGTTCCTTCTATGTCTCTTCTGAACAACAACAACAAAAAAAACCAGAAAAAGTCCTCTGGCTCCAAGTAACCTTTTTTCATAGATTAACCACTAGGTTGCTGAATTCACTGGAATTTCTTTTTTCTTTAATATTTTATTTACTTTTTTTAATGAGATATTAAGAGAAAAGATACAGAAGGAGGGAGGGAAGGAAAGAAAGAGACCAGCGCACTGCTCAACTCTAGCTTATGGTGGTGCCAGGTATTGAAACTATGGCCTCAGAGCTTCAAGAATGAAAGCCTTCTGCATAACTATTGTGCTGTCTCCCCAGCCCAATTTACCAGAATTTCAACTTGAACACTGTAACATATTATTTTCAAAACACACATGCATGCGCACACGCACACACACACACACACACACACACACTCACATGCACTTAAAGCCCAAAGTAATTTCAGGTCCCAGTACAGAGACAACTGTCTAGTGAGCTTCCAGTAAGTATTTATGGACTCAGACATTAATAGCTAACATTAACTGAGCTTTCTCTGCCTGTGTGTGTTGGGCATTGTCCTTAGAGTTCTGCAAATATTTTACTGAATATTCACAACAGCCCTAAGGTTAGCCCCATTTTATGATGAAACAGGGGCCAATGAGGAGCCCCAAAACTTTCCCAAGTTCAAGAAAGACAAGGAGCCTGAATCGGAACCCAACTCTATGTTAAGTGTTTCCAGAGCTAGAAGATTGCTGGCCTGATAGATTGTAGGCCTTACCATGCATGAAGCCCCAGGTTCAAACCCCTATACCACTCAGGAGTGCCATGGATGGTGGAAGAGTTCCTTCTTCCTCTCTGTTCTTCCCTCTTCCATCTTTTCCTTTTTGTCTCCCCAAGACAATGAAAGGACTAAGTTTGAGGAGACTGCTTAGTGGTATCACACATGCTTGGGGCCTGGGGTTCATTGGCTAGGGTCACCTAGTGAAAAAGAGATGGTACCAGGTTCAGTGTCCAGCCTGTCCTCTGCTGAGTCTTCCACCCAAAATCACGTCAGAGTCTTGGGAAGAAAAACAGCCAGCTCCCAAAACAATGGGTGCCCCCCAGTAATTTCCTTCTTGGCTTTCTCCACAGTGATTTTCATCTTGATTTTGCACCTCTAGATAGAATGGAGTGGTACCCACAGCAGCTTAAATCTACAGAGAACATCAAGTCTTGTTTCCTCAAGTGATTGATAAGTACAAGTATCAATATCCACATCCCCTGTATATGCAGCAATGAATAACAGGATTGTAATCTGAAGTGCATCTAAGATATAAATTGCTGAAGCATATGTTCCTGCTTGATTTTGTTTAAACATTGCCAAAAAAAAAAGTAATTGTAAAAACAAGTTGAAATCACAGAATTTTAGAAAGTTATCCAGAGGGACTGGGTGGTGGCACATCTGGTTGAGCACACATGTTACAGTGCACAAGGGCCCGGGTTCGAACCCCTGGTCCCCACCTGCAGAAGGAAAGTTTTGCAAATGGTGAAACAGGGCTGCAGGTGTCTCTCTTTCTCTTTCCCTCTCTATCTCCCCTACCCTCTCGATTTCTGACTGTCTCTATCCAATAAATAAAGATAATAAATTTTTTTTTTTTAAAAAGAAAGCTATCCAGAGGTCCTGTGGTTCAGCACCTTTATAATAAGGACAAAGTAATAGAAACCCAGGGGAATATACACATTGGCATGTGCAAGGACCTAGGTTCAAGCCCCCTGGTCCCCACCTATGGAGGCAGAGCTTCACAAGTGGTGGGTCAGTACTGCAAGTGTCTCTCCTGTCTTAATCTCCCTCTCCACTTCTCCCTGCTTCTCGCCCTCTGTCAAAAAGAAAGGAAAAGCAGCTGCCAAGAATGATGGAGCTGTGCAGGCACTGAGCCCCAGAAATAGCCCTGGTGGCAAAATGGAAAAAAGGAAGGGAGGAAAGAAGGAAGGAAGGAAGGAAGGAAGGAAGGAAGGAAGGAAGGAAGGAAGGGGAAATAGAAATGCAATGAGGGAGTCGGGGGTAGCGCAGTGGGTTAAGCACACGTGGCACAAAGCGCAAGGACAGGCATAAGGATCCCAGTTCAAGCCCCTGGCTCCCCACCTGCAGGGGCGTCGCTTCACAAGCAATGAAGCAGGTCTGCAGGTATCTGTCTTTCTCTCCCCCTCTTTGTCTTCCCCTCCTCGCTCCATTTCCCTCTGTCCTATCCAACGATGACATCAATAACAACAACAATAATAACTACAACAATAATAAAAAGACAACAAGAGCAACAAAAGGAAAAATAAACAAATAAAGTTTTTAAAAAAAAGAAAAGAAAAAAATGCAATGAGAGGACAGAAAGATAGTATAATGGCTATGCAAAAGCCTTCCATGCCTGAGGCTCTGCCGTCCATGGTACTCCCATGTGGCATAAAGATATGAACCCAGGGCCTCATGTATGTTAAGGCCTGTGCTCTAGCAGGCCAGCAATCTCCCAGCTCTGGAAACTCCTAATATAGAGTTGGGTTCAGATTTAGGCTTCTTGCCTTTCTTGAACTTGGTCCTCAGAAGCACCATAAGCCAGAGCTGAGCAGTGTTCTGGTCTCACACTGTCTTTCTGTCTGTATCTCTCTTTGTCTTTAAAATGAAATAAATATTTGATGGGCCTAGACCTTGAATAAATCCCTCTCTCCATTGTTACTGGTCATTTCTATCAGGAACAACAAAATAGACCCCTTTGTGAGCCCCCATAGGACCTTGCCCTTAACTTGAATCAACAATGGTAGAGAATGTTCCATCCTCCGAAGGGAGGATGGACAACATACTCTATGCTACACCTGAGGAAGATGGGTCCTGATATTGGAGCAACCTGGAATATTCCTACTCATGACCACAGAATGTGAGCTCAGATCTAGATGGATGCAGAGGTCACATAGGCTCCTAAGCTGATTATGGGCCCCAGAGCACATCAAATTGATGGGGTTTACAATCAACAATATTTATACCCCTTTCCTATATTAGGGAGCTACACTCTTCCCTGATCCAGCTTTCTGGTCTTTTTTCCAACCATGATATCATCTCCCTAGACAATAACTTGGATCCACCGGCATATAAGATTTCAGGCTCAGGGGGAAAAAGAAAAGAAAAAAAAAACTAGTATAGCCACAGGCCCTTTGGAATATAAGTAAAATATGCCTACTAGCTATCTACAAAATAGAAGACCCCCCCAACTCTTCATCTGCACTATTCCAGCCTTCAGGTCCATGATTGGTCAACAATTTGTTTGGCTTTGTATGTTAACTCTCTTTTCAGTCACCAGGTTCCAGATGCTAACATGATGCCAACCAGACTTCCCTGGACAGACAGCCCCCCAATGTGTCCTGGAGCTCTGCTTCCCCAGACCCCTTTTACACTAGGGAAAGAGACAGGCTGGAAGTATGGATCAACCTGTCAATGCCCATGTTCAATGGGGAAGCAATTACAGAAGCCAGACCTTCAACCTTCTGCATCCCACAATGACCTTGGATCCATACTCCCAGAGGGTTAAAGAAAAGGAAAGCTGGGTGGGGGTATAGCATAATGGTTATGCAAAGAGACTTTCATGCCTGAGGCTCTCAAGTCCCAGGTTCAATCCCCCACACTGCCATAAGCCAGAGCTGAGTAGTGCTCTGGTAAAAAATAAATAAATAAATAAATAAAGAATAGGAAAGCTATCAAGGGAGGGGATGGATAGAAAGTTCTGGGGATGGGAATTGTGTGATGCTGTACTCCTCTTATCCTATGGTTTAGTCAACGTTTCTTTTTATAAATAAAACATTTTTAATGAAATAAATAAAACAACAGTATCCAGGAGTCAGGTGGTAGTGCAGCAGGTTAAGTGTACGTGGCACAAAGCGCAAGGACTGGCTAAGGATCCCGGTTCAAGTCCCCAACTCCCCACCTGCAGGGGGGGGTCGCTTCACAGGTGGTGAAGCAGGTCTGCAGGTGTCTGTCTTTCTCTCCCCCTCTGTCTTCCCCTCCTCTCTCCATTTCTCTCTGTCCTATCCAACAAACGACATCAATAATAACTACAACAACAATAAAAAGGAGCAACAAAAGGGAAAATAAATATAAAATTATATATATATATATATATATAAACAGTAGCCATCTTTTCATCACACAAGATCCAGTTAGTTAAAGTCAGTTGGCAATGAGCAACTGTACATTGAGCAAACTGATCATGTCACTAGTTCCATAGCATAAATGCCTGCTTTGCACTGCTCTGCTCTGCTCTGCTCTGCTCTGCTCTGCTCTGCTCTACTCTTCTCTGCTCAAAATGGCCACAGCACAGCCTCACTGCAGAAGAGGAAGCCCAGGCTGAGAAAGAGAAGTCACTTGTATAGGGGACAGAGGGAAGAGTCCTCACCAGCAGAGAGTGAGAGATGCGTCCACTTGCTTGATCCTACCCAGATGCGCAGAGAAATCACAAAACCTTGGTGTGAACAAGCAATAAAAATAAATATTAGTGACCCAGGAGTGTTGGCTTCTCAAGCATGAGGTACTGAGTATTTTCTCTGACATCATGTGCTGGAGTAATGCTCTGGTTCTAGTTCTCTTTTTCTCACTAATGAATAAATAGGCATTTAAAAATAATAATGAGGGTCCAGGCAGTAGTACACCCAGTTGAGCTCATATGTTACAATGCCCAAGGACCCAGGTTAAAGCCCCCGGTCCTCACCTGCAGGGGATTTGCTTCACAAGCAGTGAAGCAGGTCTGCAGGTGTCTATCTTTCTTTCCCTCTCTCTATCTTCCCCTCCTCTCTCCATTTCTCTCTGTCCTCTCCAACAACAACAGCATCATCATCATCAGCAACAACAACAATAAAACAACAAGAACAACAAAAGGAAAAATAAATAATAAAAATTTAAAAATAAAATACTAATAATAAATAATATTAATAGCTTAGAATTATTTTCTTCCATTATGAAGCATTTAGCTCCAAGTGTGTGTGTGTGTGTGTGTGTGTGTGTGTGTGTGTGTGTGTGTGTGTGTGTGTGTCAGAGAGAGAGAGAAAAGAGAATCACTTCTTCTGGCAGATCTTTGCCTGACAGTATCTCCCAGGAACACATAGAGTTGGAAACCACTTACCTTAAAAGATGGTCCTATTCCTGCATGTTTCTCTCAATTCATATCAAATAATATTGTATCCGCCGATTGCAACCTAATCAACACAACGAGTGCCACCCCAGCATGCTTCACTTCAGACTGTGTCCAGAGACTTCAGATGTGGAATGACAACTTCAGCTTCATTACTTGGGTGAGACCTTTCCTTTCATAGTATTCTCTAATCCCATTCCAGGTGGTTCACTTCCTAACAAAGTCCCAAAACCTAGATATAGACCAGGTACCCTGAGATAGAGCATATGTTCACATGTATCCATAAACTGGGGCAAAATATATACCTGAAAGCAAAAGTACACAATAGTCTGCAGTGAGTACCCCCCAACACTTCATCTGCACTATTCCAGCCTTTAGGTCCATAATTGTTCAACAATTTGTTTGGCTTTGTAGGTTAACTCTCTTTTCAGCCACCAGGTTCCAGAGGCCAGCAGGATGCTGACCAGACTTCCCTGGACTGACGACCCCACCAATGTGTCCTGGAGCTCCGCTTCCCCAGAGGAAAAGAGAGAGGCAGACTGGGAGGATGGATCAACCAGTCAACGCCCATGTTCAGCAGGGAAGCAATAACAGAAGCCAGACCTTCCACCTTCTGCAACCCACAACAACCCTGGGTCCATACTCCCAGAGGGATAGAGAATGGGAAAGCTATCAGGGGAGGGGATGGGATATGGAGATCGGGTGGTGGGAATTGTGTAGAGTTGTACCCCACCTATCCTACGGTTTTGTTAATGTCTCCTTTCTTAAATAAAAAAATTTTTAAAAGATGGTCATAAAGAGCCAGTAAAATAACTCACTTGGGTTATACATTGCTTTGCTATTTGTGTGACCCATGTTCAAGCCAACCCACCACCACATTGGAGGAAGCTTTGGTCTCTCTCATTTCTCTCTCTCTCTTCCTCTCACTCTCTTTCTCTCTCTCCCTCCCTCCCTCCCTCCCTCTCTTTCCTTTCTATGTGTATACATGTGTGTTTTTTTAAAGAAAAATAAAAAAGGTCTCATTCCAGACATTTCCAATGGGGTACTATCATGCCAGGCCAGGTCAAAGGCTCCCTCTGTGAGCACCCACATGTTCTTTGACCCTTATATTTAAGCTTTTGTGAGAAGTTGCCTAGTTCTAAAGCACTGTCCATATTCTAAAGGGGTTGACCAGATAGTGTCTATATTATTCTCCTGAACCCACAAATAAAGTCTGATTTTATATATATGCTGGCAGCCTGGGAGATGACATAATGGATTAGGTGTGTTGGACTCTCAAGCATGAAGTCCTGAGCTTGGTCCCAGCATTGCATGATACTCTGGTTCACACCAGTCTTGTCCACATACTTTTGAATACTCAGTATTTTTTTTTTTTACAAATTTTTATAGCTTAAAAAAATTGTTTTAATATTTATTTACTCCCTTTTTGTTTCCCTTGTTTTTATTGTTGTAGTTATTTTTGTTGTTGTTATTGATGTCGTTGTTGGATAGGACAGAGAGAAAATGGAGAGAGGAGGGGAAGACAGAAAAGGGGAGAGAAAGACACCTGCAGACCTGCTTCACCACCTGTGAAGCAACTCCCCTGCAGGTGGGGAGCCAGGGACTTGAACCGGAATCCTTACACTGGTCCTTGCACTTTGTGCCACATGTGCTTAACCTGCTGTGCTACCGCCCGACTCCCAAATGCTCACTATTTTTTTCTGAAAAACAACCCCAGGTACCACAATCTTGCACATGTTGAGTGACCTCTCTGGCCTAAAGTTTATTCTTTTATTTATATATATTTTAACCAGAGTCCTGCTCAGTTCTGGTTTATGGTGGCACTGGGGATTGAGCCTGGACCTTGTAGTGTCAGTCATGAAAGCCTGTTGTGTGAACAGCTGTCCTGTCTCCCTGGCCCTGTCCTATTCATTTTTAGAGTGAGAGAGACAAGAAAGAGAGGAAAGGGGTCGGCAACATAGTGCACCTAGATAGTGCTCTGCTTTGCCACGTGTGTAACCCAGGTTTTAACCTGGCCCCCACTAAATTGGAAGAAGCTTTTGTACTGTGGTATCTGTCTGTCTATCTATCTATCTATCTATCTATCTGAAAAAGAAGAAGAGAGGAGAGACACCACTGCACTGCTCCATCATCCATCATAGTGTCTCCTATTCATTTCATGGTGTTTGAACGCCGGACACCATAATACACATCAGGGTGGAAACTATTAGGAATGACTATTTTGATGTGATCATATCTTTGGTTGGTTGGTTTTTAGATAGAGGAAGAGAAGGAGGAGGAGAGAGAAAGAGACAGAGAGAGACAGAGAGAGAGAGTTGCAGGACTGCTCCACCACTTGTGAAACTTCCCTCCTATAAGTAGAGGCCAGGGGGTTGAACCCAGGTCCTTGTGCATGGTAACATGTACATTCTACTGGGTGTGCTACCACCCAGTGTTCCCCACCCACACCATTTCTTTTTCAGCCACAAATCTGCTTAGAAGCTTTGCACCTCCAAAGAAAGATCTGGAAATGGAGTCTTTACTGCAGTTGCATTTCCAAGAAGCTCCACAATTCTTGTCAGAGCCCCCTGTGTCTCCCTCGCCCATCATCTTATCTGAAGAATATGCATTGGATAAAGAGACGCCAAGAGCCATGACAACACCAAGCTAGATTTAGCAGGGCAGACAAGCTGCCCTGCTAGACTTACTTTGTGGTTAAAATAGAGAAGGAAGATTTAGGAAGGGAGAGCTAAGTTTGGAAGGGTGAGAGGGAAGGGCCTAGAATCAACTTTCAGCTGGGCAGCTGGATGGAAGACATTCGTTAGCAAGTTATCTATGCCATCGCAGAGCACCCCTCTCAATTTCTCTCTGTCCTGTCAAATGAAAAAAATAATAAATAAGCATCTTTTAAATCTCTATTATCCAGTAAGGAATCTAGTTCAGTGACAGAGCACAGGGTTTGCATGTGTGAGGTCCCACATTCGATCTCTGCCACCCACCAATACCCAGAGCTAAGTGGTGCTCTAGTTCTCATTCTCTCTCACTCCCTCCCTCTTTCTCATAAAAAGAAGCACATCTTTTTCTGAAACAATACTATTATCCAATACATATCACTCAATCCAGCAGGATAATCCGCCTCCTCTAGATGTGTTGGGGGGGAATGTAGCCTTGCTTGTCCCCTCAACTTATTCCCCTGCTCCCTCACCACAGTGAGCACCTGTCTGTGTGACCTGGGTCTCACATCAAGCCTGCTACTCCAAAGTAGCACTCCCAGCTAGTGGATTATAAAGTAATAAAATTCCCTGGACCCAGCTGGCAGCTGGCTGAGTTGTTGGTTACCATGGTGACACAGAAGCAGTTCTCCTGTGTAAAATAACCCCCCCACACACACACACAAGTGTACACACCACCAGCACCACAGAAGATCTGCAGGCCTCACCCCAGTCTACTCCAAAAAGTGACATCTGTGGCCTGTACTGGGCAGGGGGTGCTGGGCAAAGGCTGCAGAGAGCCCCTGAGCTCGTTAGAAACTTAATTCAGGCTCCGTGTGTTTCTCACACACAGCATAGGGGCTTACCTCATAAGCATGACTCAAGAAACAGAGTGGCCAGAAGGTTGTGTAGTGAATAAAGCACTGAACCAAGTTCAATTCCTGGTGTCATACATGCTTCTCTCTCTCATTAGTAAATAAATACATCTTTAAAAAAAAAAGATGAAATAGCTCACAGTGTGTTGCTTTGCCATGTGTACGACTGAGGTTTGAGCCTTAAAGGAAGCCTCAGTCTTGTGGTCTCCTCTCTCCCTGCCCCCCACCATCTCTGTCTTTAAAAAAAAAAAAAATAAGGGAGTTGGGGATTTTCTGTTCACATCACGCTAGACTTTGGCCGGCCTAGAGATTGAACATGGTGCCTCAGGTATGCTTGGTCCTCTACCACTGGGCTACCTCCCAAGCCTTGTCCGAAGGATTTGCTGTAAACCAAATAATCTGGCACTAGACATGGAATCAGTGAGGCAGCTCAACTGGCCCTGTGATACAACTGAAGCCACTCCACACACACACTTTGGGGAGGGCCTCCCTGCATCCCCTCAGTCCGTGTCCTCCTGTGCTTCCAACTTGGAAGGCTTGGAGTGGTTCCTAAGAGATTGTCTGGACAGCCTGGATGTGCTTCTCCTGACTTTGACTGGGTTCCTGAGTTAGGGAGGAGATAGGGTGGTCCTTGCAGCCCCAATTTCTCTCTGGAGTCTCCCTCTCCTCCATCTGCAGCTGTCACAGCACAGCAGCCGGACTCTGGCCCTCATTGCTTCTGGTCCTGCTATTACAGGGCAGGGATGGGAGCTGGCAGAAATTCCAGTAAATCAGAACCTATGTGATTCTATTGTTTCCCATTTTCCCTTGTTCTTTAGAGCAGCTTAGAGATAAAAGAGAAAGACACCCCCTCCCCCTTGGGGTGAGCTCCTTTTGTCTCCTTAGAGGAGAACTAGAAGTTAGGTCCCAGGAATCTGGCTGTGAGTTACCTACTGTTAGAACTCTGCTAGGTCCCAGGCTAGCCCAGCACACAGATCCCCAGAGCTGACTAGATGTGTCCCTCTGGCCAGTCCTGTGTAGTGCTGCAGCCTCTGCTGTCCCCCAGAGGTCACACTGAGTATTGCATATAAGAGCTGGGAGTCCTCTGCCCTCCATGTGTAGAAGATTCTTAAGAATGGGGCACCCCTTTGTTAGCCAGTTAGGCTACAAATGCTGCAGTGGTAGTGGGAGGGGCAGCAGGCATATCTAAAGGTGATTTAGATCACTCAGTTTGTGATGGTTTGTAAAGGCAGCCAGGAAATCTAATCCATTGGCTATTCTCTGTAAGGGGGTGCTCTAACATTTATAAGAGTTTAAGGGACCTGGGTGGTGGCACATGCTACAATGCTCAAGGACCTAGGCTGACGACCCCAGTCCCCACCTACAGGGGGAAAGCTTCAGAAGTGGTGAAGCAGTGCTGTAGGTATTTCTCTGTCTCCTTCTCCATCTCCCCCTTCCTCTCAATTTCTGGCTGTCTCTATTCAATAAATAAATAAAGATAATTAAAAAAATTTTTTTAAGTTTAATCATTGTTTTGTTTTTGTTTTTGACTCCAGGGTAGTCACTGGGGTTCATGTCTACACTATGAATCTACCACTTCTGGTGGCCCTTTCTTTCTGTCTTCCTTTCTTTTTATTTGATAGGACAGAGAGAAACTGAGAGACAAGGGGGCAACAGAGAGGGTGAGAGACACCTTCAGACCTGCTTCACCACTTGTGAAGTGTCTCTGCTGCAGATGGGGAGCAGGGACTCAAACCTTGGTCCTTGTGCAGGTACTGTGTGTGCTTAACCAGGTGCGCTACGGTCCAGCCGCCTTTAATCACTGTTTAATGTATATAGACCACTACTCAGTGCTCATCCTTGGGGCCAATTTTCTTAAAGAGAGAGAAAGGAGAGTCACCTCAGCACCACTCTAGCATCCACAGAACCACTCACCCCCAGTGCTACCATCCATGGTGTTGCCATGTGGTGCCAGGGTTTGACCCCAGGAGCCCAAGCATAGCAAGCTGTGCACCCTACAGTAGTTTTGAAAGATTTATTTATGTATTCACTGTGTCACCTCTTGGGCCATCCTACAATATTATTATTACTATTTATTCCCTTTTGTTGCCCTTGTTGTTTTATTGTTGTAGTTATTATTGATGTTGTTACTGATGTCATTGTTGTTGGATAGGACAGAAAGAAAGAATATGGGAAACTGGGGAATGTTATGCATGTACAAACTATTGTATTTACTGTTGAATGTAAAACATTAATTCCCCAATAAAGAAATAAATTTTTTTAAAAAAGAAAGAAAGAAAGAAAGAAAGAATAGAGGAGGGAAAAGACAGAGAGGGGAGAGAAAGATACCTGCAGACCTGCTTCACTGCCTGTGAAGCAACTCCCCTGCAGGTGGGAAGCTGGGGGCTCGAACCAGGATCCTTATGCTGGTCCTTGTGCTTTGCACCACATGCACTTAACCTGCTGCTCTATTGCCTTACTCCCTTCCTACAATAATTTTTAATACATCACAGTCTGCTTTCAAAATAGCAGGGGGTTGGCAGTGGTGCACCAGGTTAAGTGCATATAATTTGAAGTGCAAGGACATGAAATGATCCCAGTTCAAGCCCCCAGCTCCCCACCTATAGAGAGGGACACTTCACAAGCAGTGAAGCAGGTCTGCAGGTGTCTTTCTATACCCCCTATCTTCCCCTCCCCTCTCAATTTCTCTCTGTCCTATCCAATAAAATGGGGAAAATGGCCACCATGAGCAGTGGATTTGTAGGCACCCAAGTGATAATCTTGGAGGCTGCTAGACTAGCGTTGCGGGCGGGAGAGAGGATCCAGGAACTTGTGGCGCGTGGTAATACACTTCTTTATTCACATGGGAACGCCCCAGAGTCGGGTGTGAGCACAGTGGGTTAAGCCACGTGGCACCAAACCACTGAGCCGCCTCCTGCTCTGCACGCCAGCCCTTCTTCAGGTCAGGAAAAAGAAGAGAGCGAAACCAGGAACAGAAGTGGGTTTTATGGGATAAAACCAAAAGTGGCAAGTCGGGGATGGAAATGGCTAGGAAAGGGGTGGAGAAAAGAAAAAGGCTGGGAACTTCCTTAGCTACGGTTACTATGCTTTTAGCTGGCAGGAATTAGCAATACCCTGAGGGGATAACGTGGTGGGGAGGAGACCTTTAGTCATTTCTAAGACAAAGCAGAAGATTGGTATGTAATAATACTTGCATGGAAATATGGTGGTTTGTGGGCCCTGCCAATGTTCAACCACATCTGCACAATTTCCCAACATCTCCCTTTCTTTTTATCTAATGGCCACAGTATCAGGAATGCAGGGTGCTTTATGAGACAGGGAGTCTGATAGGATGAGGCACACCTTTGAGATTACTACTGTCCCTCCTTGCTCAGCCTCTCAGTAGAGAGAGACTAACAGGATACACACACTCCTCAGGTTCAAGCCCTGCCAAGCTCAACCACATCCTCACAATTTCCCGACAGGAGGCAAAAAAGATAAAAATTCTACAAACTCAGATATAGTCTAAAAAACTAAGAGTACACTTAAAAGTTTCCCCTCCAGGGGTTGGGCAGGAGTGCACATGGTAGAGCACACATATTACTAGATGGAAAAATATCAGTTCAAGCCCCCAGTCTCCACATGCAGGTAAAACCTTTATAAGTGGTGAAGCAGTGTTGCAGGTGTCTTCTTTCTCTCTTCCTCTCTGTCTCCATTTTCCCTCTTGACCTCTGTCTATAGCCAATAAAATAAAAATACAATATATATTCAAAATAATTTTTAAAATTCTTCCCTCTCATCTTCTGTGCTGCATTTTGGATTTTATCTCTATTGATAAGCTTCCAAGTATGCTGCATCTTAAAAAATATTTGCTTTAAACAATTTTATTCAGAGAGATTTTTTTTTCCTCCAGGGTTATTGATGGGGCTCAGTGCATGCACTACAAATCCACTGCTCCTGGAGGCCAATTTTTCCCATTTTTTGTTGTCCTTATTGTTGTTATTGTTGTCATTGCTATTGTTGGACAGGACAGAGAGAAATCAAGAGAGGAGGGGAAGACAGAGAGAGAGGGGGTAGGAGTGGTCTTGAACCGGGATCATTATGCCAGTCCTTGAGCTTTCCACTTAACCCACTGTGCTACTGCCCTGGCCCCCCCAGAGATTTATAATTGAGGAAGTTCTCTTGTCTATTGTTTATCTTCTCTTAATCTCGTCATTCTCATTTGCATATGGCATTAATTTTACATTTTAAAGTATTAAACTTCATTTTGCTTCCCCCCTCCTTTTAACTGGTGCACTATTCAGCTCTGGTGGTACTGTGTATTGAACCTGGGACCTCAGAGCTTCAGGCATACAAATCATTTGTAATCTCCCCTACCCTTTTGTCTAACCTTTAAAGCAGGTCTGCTCGTAGCAACATTTTCTGTTTCTGCTTTCCTAGAGGTATCTTCATTTTGCCTTTCTTTTGCAGAATTTTTTTTTCCAGATATAAAATTTTAAGTTGTTGGGCTTCATTTTCACATTTCAGGTTCAGCTCATTTCCTTTTGTCTCCAGGTCTGCATTGTCTCTGAGAACAAATAGAGGAATTCTTTCTTTTGTGCAACTGCCTGTCATTTACATATTTTGTCTGGTTGCTTTGAAGATTTTCTCTTTCTGCAGCAATGTCCCACTGATGTTCCTTTGTGTGGTTTTTGTGGGAGGGTGTGTTTATTCTACTGTGTGCTTATTTATTTAGCTGCTTAGATAACTTTCTCTCTCATTGCTTGTCTCCACTTCTCACCTTAGCCACTGTCTTGAAGGTGTGACCCATGTAAAAACCAGGTGCACAGATGGAGCACACAAGCAAGGTGGAAAGTACCAGAGGCAGTCCAGGGCCCAGCTGCCGTGTTGGACTTCTTCCTGTAGGTCACAGGACAATGACCTCTGGTATAGGTGTAACTGGTGGGCTGTCCAATTGAGAACATTAACCACATGACAGGAAATGGCTCAACCAATAGAGTGCATACCTTATCAAATGTAAGGCCTTGGGTTTGAACCTTGCTACCATATGGGAACACCATGCACAGATAGTGTCATGGATAGTGGAGCTGTGTTGTGGTGTCTCTCCTCCCCGCCCCCCTCTAACATAAAGAATAAAAAATTAGCTTGGGGGGGCCCCAGGAGGTGGCACAGTGGATAAGGCACTGGACTTTCAAGTATGAGGTCCCAAGTTCAATCCCAGGCATCCCATGTGCCAGAGTGATGCCCTGATTCTCTTCCCTCTGCCATTAACAAATAAATCAATAGAGTTATGGGGAAAAAAAAAACATGATGGTTATGTGCTGGGAAATTGTGCAGATGCAGTCACATCTGCCATGTTGCCCCCTCAGGCTATTGCTAGTTCCCACGAGAGTTGGGACATTCTCGGAGAGCCTATTCCGCCATGTTGTACCCTCAGGGCATTGTCAATTCCCCACGATAGTTGGAGTGCTTTGGTTACTCCTCCCCCTTCCCATTCCCACAAGAGTTATTATCCTACCCTGAAGTGCTCTGGTTACTCCTCCCCATTCTCAGTCTCACAAGAGCTCTTCCCATAAAAGCCCTTCTTCTTCCGCACCTCACTCTCTTCCCGGCCCTTCACTTCGGTGATTAGACGCAAGGAAGGTTGCTGTGCGAGGCCGGCCATTTTTGCTACCTCCATGTGGCCCAAACTGTTGCTCTCTCACCCAACTCTGAGGTGCCAGCACAAATAAAGGATTGTGTTCCCTTTCTGCTCCAAACCTCCTTTTTCTGCATCCCACAGCCGAAAGTGACACCTGGCACCCAACGTGTGAATGGGAAGGGGGAGGAGTAACCAAAGCATTCCAACTATTGCAGGGAATTGACAATGCCCTGAGGGCACAACATGGCGGAACAGGCTCTCCAAGAATGTCCCAACTCTCCTGGGAACTAGCAATAGCCTGAGGGGGCAACATGGCAGATATGACTGCATCTGCACAATTTACCAGCAGTTATGCAAAGGACTTTCATGCCTGAGGCACTGAGGTTCTAGGTTTAATCCCCAGCACCACCATAAGCCCGAGCTGAGTAGTGCTGTGGGAAAAATAAATTAATTAATTAAAAATAAATACTAAAACATACAAACAAATCTTTAGAAAAATTAACAAGGGGGTTCTGTGCATTGAATATGTGCTGCAAGAGTGAGAATGTGAATGAGAGAGAGAGAGAGAGAGAGAAAGAGATAGGCCTGGGAAGGCTGGTCAAAAGTGATACTACGGGGCTGGGCAGTAGCACAGTGGGTTAAACACACATGGCACAAAGCACAAGGACTGGCATAAGGATCCCGGTTCGAGCCCCCATCTCCCCACCTGCAGGGGGGTCGCTTCACAAGCAATGAAGCAAGTGTGCAGGTGTCTGTCTTTCTCTCCCCCTCTGTCTTCCCCTCCTCTCTCGATTTCTCTCTGTCCTATCCAACAGCAACAACAGATATAATAATAACAACCACAAGGGCAACAAAATGGGAGAAATAGCCTCCAGGAGCAGTGGATTCATAGTGCTGGCACTGAACCCCAGCGATTACCCTGGAGACAAAAAAAAAAAAAAAAAAAAGCAAACCTACATTGTCACATTTAAAAAGCAATGACCAGGGAGCCGGGAGGTAACAAAGCTCAAGGACCAGCATAAGGATCCCAGTTTGAGCCCCCAGCTCCCCACCTGCTGGGGGGAGGGTCATTTCACAAGTGGTGAAGCAGGTCTGCAGGTGTCTATCTTTCTCTTCCTTCCACTGTCTTCCCCTCCTCTATCGATTTCTCTCTGTCCTATCCAACAACAAAGACAGCAATAACAACAACAACAACAACGATAAACAACAAGGGCAACGAAAGGGGGAAAAATAGCCTCCAGAAGCAGTGGATTTGTAGTGCAGGCACTGAGCTCCCTTGATAACCCTGGAAGCAAAAAAAAAAAAAAAAAAAAAAAAGCAATAACCAAACAGACAACTGGCCAAAGAAGTCATGGGATTTATATGGGAATACTACTCCGCAATTAAAAAAAAAGATGAGATTACGTCCTTTGGAACAAAATAAATGGAATTGGTAGTGATTATGTTTAGCGAAATAAATAGAGAGATGAAAGAGAGCTACCAGATGATTTCACTTATGTGTGGAATCTAAAGAACTGATACACATGAACTTGCAAACAAACAAAAAACACAGAAGCAAGCAAAGTGTTTCTAAGACTTGCGAGAACTATGCTGGTTATCTTTGGGAGGTGGGAGGGTGGTGTGGAACTTTACATAATATTCACAGAATATTGCAACCCACTATTAATTATAAATAAAACACTGGGGGGCAGAACATGGTCAGGACAGAGGAGCCAGCATAATGGCAAAAAGTCTCTCATGCCTGAGGTTTCAAAGGTCACAGGCTCAGTCCCTCACACCACAATAAGCCAATACTCTAGTAAAAGTAATTTTTTAAAAATTAAATTAAAATAAAAACAGTGACCACTGACCAGAGTGACCATGTGTGTGAGATCTCTGAGGACATCTTTGTCCTGGGAAAGATGGATCCATAAGCCAAAAAAAAAAAAGACAGACATGTCACATAAAACCCACACAAGATGAGCCCCTGGTAATAACTAGCATGTGAGGAGAGAGATCTGTGCTATCTGATATGTCTGGGAGCGTTCCAGTGGCTTCCAGGCGGGGGCCCCCAAATCAGAATCCAGAAGGTTTTTTTGTTTGTTTGTTCGTTTGTTTTGCAGCCGGCAGCGCCGCATGTGCAGCCGGGAATAGGCCACTAGATGTCGCTCTCCTCCCGCTTGAGGTTCGGAGAGAGACTAGAGTACCATTTTTTAAATATTTACTTATTCCCTTTTCAGCTGCCCTTGTTGTTTTATTGTTGTAGTTATTATTGTCGTCGTTGTTGGATAGAACAGAGAGAAATGGAGAGAGGAGGAGAAGACAGAGAGGGGGAGAGAAAGACACCTGCAGACCTGCTTCACCGCCTGTGAAGCGACTCCCCTGTAGGTGGGGAGCCGGGGACTCGAATCCGTATCCTTACTCCGGTCCCTGCGCTTTGCGCGGCCCGGCATGCGCTTAATCCGCTGTGCTACCGCCGGACTCCCTCGCTTGAGGTTCGGGACCACCACCCAGGAAACTGGTATTTTGGCAGCGTGGGGTGACTGTACTGGCTTCTCTCTGCCACAGAAAGGTCAGCCGGACAGAGACAGGGAACTTGTGACAGGCCAGGGTAACTTCAGGAGCTCTGTCCCCTGGACTTGGTAGTGTGCACATGTTACCACGCATGAGGATTTGGGTTCAAGCTCCTAGTTCCAACCCGCAGGGGTTATGGCGGTGGAGTAGAGAGAGAAAAGGGGATCCAACAAAGGAAGGGAGCAGCTCCATACAGCTGCTTCTAGAGCCATTTCTCCTGTTCCCAAAGCAAGACTTCATAGTTAATCTTCTCTAATTTTATTTCATTCTTTCACGGTTGTTAGCATAGTAGTTATGCAGTAGCCAGAGCTGAGCAGTGCTCGGGTAATAAATAAATAAATCTAGAAATATCCATTTTAGTTTATGCTTTTTTATTTATTGTTATGTTTTGCCACCAGTATTATCTCTAGGTCCCCATGCCTGCACAATTCCACTGTTTCTGGTGGCCACCCCTCTCTTTCTTTCTTTCTTTCTTTCTTTCTTTCTTTCTTTTTTTTTCCCTCCAGGGTTATTGCTGGGGCTCAGTGCCTACAGTACAAATCCAAGCTCCTGGAGGCCATTTTTTCCCTATTGTTGCCATTGTTGTTTATCATTGCTGTTGTTAGTATTATTGTTGTTACTGTTGTTGGATAGGACAGAGAGAAATGGACAGAGGAGGGGAAGACAGAGAGGGAGTGAGAAAGACCTGCTTCACTGCTTGTGAAGCGACACCCCCACCACCACCGCAGGTGGGGAGCCGGGGTCTCGAACCGGGATTCTTATGCCGACCCTTGAGCTTTGCGTCATATGCGCTTAAACGCCCAGCGCCCCTTTCTTTCTTTTAAATTTTGATAGAGAATAGAGAGAAACAGAGTAATAAATTTTCACGTCTAAGGCTTTGAGGTCCTGGGTTCAATCTCCAGCACCACCATGAGCCAGAGCTGAGCAGTGCTCTGGTTAATAATAGTAATATAAAAGAACAGGAAAACAGATGAATAAAAGGAGCTGTATTTCGGTTCCCATTGGAAAAATGACTGATGGCCACAAGATGGCTACCATAGCTCTGGTCACCATGATCACAATCCAGGACAGAAAACGGGGATAGAAAGGCTAGAACCAAGAAGCTCCTTCTTCCTGTTGGTTTCTTTTATCAAGAAGCAAAAAGAGTTTCCTTTCTGGAAACCCTCTGCAGACTCCCTTACACCCTACTACCCAGAACTGAATCATCAGTAGAGTGTGTAAAAGAAATGGGGAAATTGAGTGTCTGGCAAAAAAGAGAGTGGCAGAGAAGGTAGATAGCTGACAATAACGATGAGGTCAAAAAGACAAGAGAAGTGTGGAAATGGGAATTGTGTACACCCAGGATGACATCACCCACCTGCCTGGCCAAATTTCCAAGCATCTTCCAAGAGTGGGACAAACTGGGGTTGCTCTTTTGTGGCTTGGAGTCACCCTCACACCACTGCATGAAAGATGAAGTTTTGGAAAGTGATGGAGAGAATATCCCTGCCACATTTACAACTTCCATGCACTGAATCCAGTCTTCTTTGACTCCTTCCCTGGAGGGCCCACCATGCTCCAGACCTGGCCTCAACTCTGGGCAGGGCAAGATGAGTGGAGAAAACAGGCAACTAGCTTCAGGACTTTCCAGGCTCTCAGGCAGGACTGGCAGGACTCAAATGCACATGAAAAAGAAACATCAATTTCTCATCACTGTGTTGGTCATGCATGGGACTCTGGGAGTATATACCTGAGGGCTCAGCCAGATTTGGGGGAGGGGAGGGCAGGAAATCCTGGAAGTAACACTAACTCTCAAGTATGAAGGCCCAATGATGCTCTGGTTTTCTCTTTCCTCCCCTCACTCTCTTTCATTAATAATAATAATAAATTTTATAGTCCTTAACTCATCTAAGGGAGATTTGAGGACTAACATAGAAGTGTGAGAGAGATTTCCATGAGCTCACACATGCAAAATCTTGGATTTTTGCCAATAAACTAGGAGAGAAAAGAGGGGCTGGGTGGTGTCACACCCAGTAGAGTGCACATGTCACCATGTACAAAGACTCAGGTTCAAGCCCCCAGGCTCCACCTGCAAGGGAGAAGCTTCATGAGAGGTGAAGCAGTGCTGCAAGTATCTCTCTCCTCCTCTCCCTATCTCTCCCTTCCTTCTCGACTTCTCTCTGTCTCTATCACATAAAAGACAGAAAAGTGGTGGCAAACGATGAAAATAAATTAATATGGGTTGTTATTATACTTCTGTCAACCACAATCCTGTAAGTGTTGCATTCTCCATAGTTTGTAACTTAAAGGATCACAGCCCTTACAACTCTAAAGCACCAGACACGGTGACAGAAATTTCCCAAAACGGAATGGCTATTCCCTTCTCGGCTGAAATTGTGCCCTGTTGATATGTCTAGACTGTCAGTGACCATCCCACCCCCACCCCATTCCCAAAGCACAAAACCTTCCCTTAACTGCACACATTCCCAGTCCTCAATGTGAATTTACTAAAGGGGTGCTAATTAAAGGATGTGGCAGCATGACCACAACTAGTGGCAGACCGCCCAGACTGTGTCCCCAAGTCCCGAGGAGAGCTGAGCACTGATGCCCTGGACAGTCGTGGGTCCTGGGGGAGTCCCTGGGGTCGGGCAAACCAACTCCCCCACCCTCCCATTCTGCACTGGCCTTGGGCACGGGGGCAGCAGTACCGGGGGTGACCACTGGGTGACGGCATGGCTAGGTTGCCGCGCGGAGCAGAGGCGAAGCCCCAAGGCACAGAGTTCAAAGGCGCCGCGCCAGGAGAATGTAGTCCAAAGGGGCTCGGCCCAGGAGCCCGGGCGCCCGCTGCTCCTCAGGTGCAATAAACAGAGGGTGCCAGAGTGCACGCGCTCTAGAGAGCCGAGGGGGAGCTCGCCCTTCGCGCGCACTGGGGGCTCCCGAGCTCCGGGGATGCCGCTCGTGATGGGGGGGGGGGGGGGCTTGGGGAATGGAAGGCTGGGGGCTCGTTGGAAGCTGGGGTGGGGTGGAGTGGGCGGGCGGGACAAGCACCCAGCGGCCGGAGCCAGGCGCTTCCCGGGGCTCCTCCTCCTCTCTGGCCGCATCCCCAGCGCCTGCACAATAGAGACTCCGCCCCCCCGAGCCAGGCTCACCCGCCCTTGCCCGCGGCCCTCCGCGCCCCGCCGCCCCGCCCCGCCCCGCGCCCCGGGCTCCGAGCCCTGCGCCCCAGCCGGTGCGAACGCGCCCAGCACCCCGCCGCTCTGTGCGCCCTGCACCCCACTGGTTGCCGCTTCCTGTACCCCGTGCTCCCTGTGCCAGGTGCCCTGCGCCCCGGAGCCCCGCTGTTCGCCCGCCTCCCACCTGAGCCCCCTCCCAGGACATGACCAGGGGCCCCGGGGCGCAGCCGCCTGCCCTACTTGGCAGCACCCAGCACTAGACGGCGCCCCCGGAGCCGCTGTCAGCTTCAGTCTCAGACCTCACGGCCCCCACCCCCCACTCTCCACCCCCGCCCTCGCCGCCAACCCCATGGCCACGCCGCTGCTGCTCCTGCTCTGCCTGGCTCTGCTGGGGGCTCCGGCCAGGGGCGCAGGCACTGCGCCCACGGGGACCAGCGAGAGCCCAGATGGGCCAACGGCGGCGCCCACAGAGGGGGACACGCTGCAGAATGAGGAGGACAACCAGGAGAACGTCCTGTCCCAGGTAGGGGGTCCCGTCTGCTGATGCTTGGGGTGGCTGGAGTCTGCTTCTCTCTCCCCAGGGGGCAGACTTTGAATTTTCTTTTCGTTTTTTCCTTGGGAAAAGGGGGGACGTGGTTCACTTATTTTTAAATGAATACTCTTTTTTTATTAACTTATTCTTTTTAATGAAAGAGAAATACAGAGAGAAACAGGCAGAAAAAGACCAGAGCACTGCTCAGCTCTGACTCTGGTGGTGCTGGGGATTGAACTTGGGACATCAGAACCTCAGGCATAAAAGTCTTTTGCATCACAATTTTGCTGTCCCCCCAGCTCCTCCACTTATTTTTTATTTATAGGAGAACCAGAGCATCACTCTGACACTTTAGGTGCTGGGGATAGAACTCAGGACCTCCTGCTTGAGAGTCCAATGCTTTATTCACTGCACTACCTCACCTTCCTTTAAATGATGAACTCTTGCAAGGTTAGGACCCTGGAGAAGAGAGAAAAAGCAGGGAGGCGACTACACAGCCCACCACCAGCAGCAGCAGCAGCACTAAGAGAACCTAGAGTGGAATCCTTGGGGTTTAGGGATTGGGGTGGGGGGCCATGGACTTCTCTTTTTGGGATCCTGAAATGTGGAGCAGGTGGGACTGATGGTTGGAGGCAGGGGTTCCTGGCACAGTAGACACCCCCCTACTCCCAGCAGAGCAGGGTGTGGAGACAGGAGGCCATGTGTGAGGATTGTAAGGCCAAGTGTGAGCTCCAAGGGGAACTGAGAACAGGACCCCAGGTTTAGGGGGACATAGAGTGGAACACAGCTTGCTGGGGGAAAGGGAGTGACAGCTGGGGGTGGGTGGGCTTTGTGCCACATCTCTTTCCAAAACCCTTTCACGTGTCCCTTATCCCTCAAAAAAAAAAAAAAAAAAAAAGCCTAAGAATAGTGACAGCATGGAGATAGTTCTTTCTGCGAGGTTCATGTCATGTCACCCAGGCTGTGTTGCCATGGTGGATGGGGAAGAAGGACCCCAGATGATTTCCTGCCAACAGCCCCAGGGGATCCTGTCCTTTGCCTAGCAAGGCAGCCATGACCACCAACACCCCACCGCCCATCTCCTAGACAGGACCTGTGGGAAGGTGGCTCCAGAAAACCCACTGTGGTGTGGGCGTCTGCCGGGAAAGGGGACAGCCCGCGGGCACGCGGAAGGAAATGGTTAGCATTCGGAGCAAACTGCTCTGCCAGTACGCCTGCCCGTCTGACTGCCTTTGGCCTGACTTCAGACTCTGGGTGCCAAGTGAGCCTCGAGGCTAAGCGAACTTTACTGCCTTCCTGGTGTCTGGGCCTGACTTTCTCCAAACCCATGTGTCATGCTGCCTCGCAGGGCCCCCTTCCACTCAAATCCTGCTTCCTTCAAGAAGTCTGCCCTGCTGTCCTTTCTGCCAGAGCCACTTCCCCTGGCTCTGTTGTATCTTCCCACCTGTTCTTGGTGGCTTATGGGCACCTGTTTCTCTGTACCTCTTTGCATGTTCCTTTCTGGGGTCTGTGGGCTCCAGCTGGCCCATCTCTTTGCCCTTCTAGCCCCAGCCCAAGTGGGCACACCTTCCTAGGGGAATGAATGAATGAATGAATCAGGGAAGTAGAAGCAAGTGCATCTGGCCTCATGTAGATAGGTTTGAGCTTCTGAAGTTGATTTATACACTAATGTACTTACAAATATACTGCATCAACTTAGAGTGCAAATAACCACAGCCCCATACTATGCAAGCAGATGCTCATCCTTATGGCTCATATATATATATATATATATATATATATATATATATATATATTTAAGATTTATTAATTTAGTGGCCGGATGGTGGCACATCTAGTTGATCATACACATTATCATGCATGAGGGTTCTGGTTAAAGCCCTGGGTCCCCAATTGCAGGGAGGAAGCTTCACAATTGGTGAAAAAGTATGTGACATTTTAAAAAGATATAGATTTATGAGAGGATAGGCAGAACCAGAGTATCACTCAGGCACATGAAATTGTCAGCAATTTGGGGGGACAGTTAGCATTCCAGATAGAATTTATTTTGCCTTTTGGGTTATCGCTGGGGCTCAGTGCCTACACCATGAATCCACTGCTCCTGGAGGCCATTTCCCCCCCACCTTTTGTTGCCATAGCCTTGTTGTGGTTATTATTGTTGTTGTTGATGTCATTCATTGTTGGATAGGACAGAGAGGAATGGAGAGAGGAGGGGAAGACAGAGAGGGGGAGAGAAAGACAGACACCTGCAGACCTGCTTCACCACCTGTGAAGCGACTCCCCTGCAGGTGGGGAGCCAGGGGCTCGAACCTTACACCAGTCCTTGAACTTTGCTCCACGTGCGCTTAACCCATTGTGCCACTGCCTGACCCCCTAGATTGAATTTTTTAAATGAGAGCAAATAAGAGGAGAGAGAGAAAAAGAACTGGACATCACTATGGCTTATGTGATGCTGGGGACTGAATTCAGGACTTATGTGATGCTGGGGATTGAACTCAGGACCTCATGCTCAACAGTCCAGCACTTTTTCCACTGTGCCACCTCTTGCCACCTAACTTTCCAGATTGAAAGGTCGGCTTCCTAATCTCTTCTCTGTGTTCTTGTTTGAGTCTCAACTGGATCCTAGCTCAGACCCAGGCATGGGGAGCCAGGCTGACCCAAGCTGACCTGTGTTACCCCACCTCCTCTCTCTCTCTGCAGTTGCTAGGAGACTATGACAAGGTCAAGGCCGTGTCTGAGGGCTCTGACTGCCGCTGCAAATGCGTAGTGAGGCCGCTGGGCCGAGAAGCTTGTGAACGGGTGCAACAAGGAACTACTCGGAAGGATGACTTCTACACAGTGGAAACCATCACCTCTGGGCCTGCCTGCAAATGTGCCTGTGTGGCACCGCCCTCAGCCCTCAACCCCTGTGAGG
This sequence comes from Erinaceus europaeus, assembly GCF_950295315.1. Lineage (NCBI taxonomy): Eukaryota > Metazoa > Chordata > Mammalia > Eulipotyphla > Erinaceidae > Erinaceus > Erinaceus europaeus. Next base: position 132,800 of record NW_026647806.1, read on the forward strand.
GTGACTTCCGGCTGCAGAAACTGCGGGAAGCAGATAGCCAAGACCTGAAGGTAGGAACCTTGGTGGGGGGGGGGGGGGGGCTGGGAGACACCTAGAGGGGACCTGCAGGGCCCAGCTCTCTCAATTGTCAGGGCTCCACTCCATGGAGAGAAATGTTAAGGAGAAACTCCAGTAAGGCCACCATAGAATGTTCCAGAAGCCAGTCCTCTGGGCAGTAGAAAGTATAAGCGACTCTGTATCACTTCCCAGATTAGTCTAGCTTTCAGTGTTAAGGAGAAATTCCAGGGCAGCCTCCATGGAATGTTCTAGGATATCCTCCAGGTGCTAGAAAGCATAAGTTGTTTGGTAGAGCATCCTGGATCACCTGTTACAGGTCAGGTACCATGCTGGGTGTCTTGGGCAGTGAAGACTGGGATCATATGGCCAACCATTGACCCTGAAATAATGCTGGTGTCAAGGGTGTCAGCCCTTTCCCCCAAAATCAAATGTCCTGATATAATGTTTTACTATCCCAGAACTTATTCATAGAGGCTCTTCAGGTACTGGAGAGGCCTTAGTTTCAGTATATACTAGGACACACACAGAGAGAGAGACCTGTGTGGAACTCAAGGGCAGCCTCCATGGAACGTTTTAGAAGTATGTCCTCCAGGCACTAGAAAGCATAAGTTACTTGGTGGAGTGTTGATCTCTATCCATTAGGATACTTATGGGGAGTCATGCCCCCTGACAACTTGGATAACCATAGAAATGGTTTGCTGAGGTCTAGGTCTGGCTTATTTCCATAAGACAGGAGACATCGACGTTGCTCATCTCCTTCAGGGAAGCTGCCTAAACCCTGGTTCATGGCTGCCTTGTGCTGCCTCCCACGTGGAAACTCAGGTTTCTATGCACTGACCATACCCTCTCCCCCAGCTGGCTACTGTCATCGACATGCTAGAGGGAGCCTTTTATGGCCTGGACCTGCTGAAGTTGCACTCTGTCACCACCAAGCTGGTGGGGCGCATGGACAAGCTGGAGGAGGTAAGAAGCGGCCTCATTTCCATTTCTCTCCCCTGGATCAAGCCCAAACAGACATCGGACACCCCAAGGCATTTTTCCAAGAAAGCATAGGACTTCACCCATTCATTCCATTCTTCAAAAAGAGAAAATATTCAGAAGTCACCCTTTGGGAGCCATGCCACATTGTTGGTGACAGAAAGAATTAGGAGAGTGTAAATGTCATTGTGCCTTTGTTCAGTGTCTTCTTACTTACATTGACCAGAGCACTGCTCAACTCTGGTTCATGATGTTACTGGGGATTGAACCTGGGACCTCAAATCCTCAGGCACATGAGTGAATCTTGTGTATAACCATTATGCTGTTTCCATAGCCTTTAGCATTAGCTCTTCCAAAGCAATTTCCAGGCCATGTGGGGCTAAACCCCACAAGTCCCTTCAAACTGGGGTTAAAGTTGTCAGAGAGGATCCAGAGACATTGCATAATGGTGATGCAAATTACCTTTATGACTGAGGTTTCAGGGTCCCACCAGGTTCAGCCTCCCATACCACCAGAAGTCAGAACTGAGCAGTGCTCTGGTTTAAAAGAAAGAAAGAAAGAAAGAAAGAAAGAAAGAAAGAAAGAAAGAAAGAAAGAAAGAAAGAAGAAAGAAAGGAGAGAAAGTAAAGGAAGAGAGAAAGAGAGGAAGAAAGGAAGAGAGCAGAGAAATGAAGGTGTCAGGAAAGGTACCTTGCAGTAGACAATCCCCAGGCCAGGCAGTTGGAATGACAGTGGGCTATGAGTGTGGTTATGGTTTTGGGAGAGGCCAAGGGAAGAACTCTGTCTGTCTGTCTGTCTGTCTATATTTTCCTGGTCCCTGGCAGACTGAAAGGGAGAAGGTTGGCCTAGGACTAAATGGAAAATCTTCCCTGCCTGGCCTGGGAGGCTTGAAAGTGACATTCCACTCAGGTCTTTGGCTCTCTGGAGTCCCTAGGGAGTCCTTGGAGGCCAGAACTGACGGGAGGGGGCGGGGATGCTAGAGCTGAGCCAGAGCCTGGCCTGGAGGAAGGTGGGGAGCAGCCTCCTCCTCCAGGGTGTGGACAGAGGAAAGGCTGGAAACTCCATCTGTACAGGACAGAGGGACAGAGTAGGGATAGAAGGCTAGGATGAAGGGAGGGAGGGAGAGAGGAAGCAGAGCCCATGGAGTTTCAGGATAGTAGCCCCAGGGCATGGTGTTCTGGGGTGTTGGGGCAAGATCAAAGTTGTGAAAAGTCACTTGTTTATGTGGAAAAGTGCATGTGGAGGTGTAGACTCAACAGTTCATTCTGGGAAGGGAGCTCAGATGGAGCATAGGTCTTAGGTTTGAGCTCTAAAACCTTATGTGCCAGAATGTAGTAATGCTCTGGTCTCTCTTCTCCCCACCCCCCTTCATAGTAAAGAAACAAATCTTTACAAATAGAGCTGGGGGGAGTCGGGCGGTAGCGCGGCGGATAAGTGCAGGTGGCGCAAAGCACAAGGACCCCGATTCAAGCCCCCAGCTCCCCACCTGCAAAGGAGTCGCTTCACAAATGGTGAAGCAGGTCTGCAGGTGTCTGTCTGGATTCCTCCGTCTCCCCCTCCTCTCTCCATTTCTCTCTGTCCTATCCAACAACAAAGGCATCAATAACAACAATAATAACTACAACAACAAAACAAGGGCAAAAACAAAGGGAAATGAATAAATAAATATTTAAAAAATAAAAAATTAAAAAATAGAGCTGGGGAGACAGCATAATGGTTATGGAAAAAATCTTTCCATGCTGGGGCTTGGGCTTGGGCATGGGCGCAGCGGGTTAAGTGCACATGGCACAAAGAGCAAGAACCGGAGTAAGGAATGTGGTTTGAGCCCCAGCTTCCCACCTGTAGGAGGGTTGCTTCACAAGTGGTGACACAGGTGTGCAGGTGTCTGTCTTTCTCCCCACCCACCCCCGTCTTCCTCTTCTCTCTCCATATCTCTCTATCCTATCCAACAATAACAACATCAATAACAACAAGGGGAAAGAAATAGCCTCCAGGAGCAGTGGCACTGAGCCCCAACAATAACCCTAGAGGCAAAAAACAAACAAGAAAAACAACTTTTCATGCCTAAAGCTTTCAAGTTCAGTACTCAGCACTACCACAACTCAGAGCTGAGAAGTGCTCTAGTAAAAGATAAAATAAATAGATAGCACATATGTACTGAGTTGCCAAAATAGCCAATTTGGATAGTATGCTGCTT